>NW_024750842.1:495000-522604 GCF_018991925.1 Homarus americanus
ACCCAACCAACAACTTCAGTCATTCCTACACCACTTGACTGAGGCGTTGACCGAGGGTAAAGCGACTTTGTTCCACACCGAGGCAGCTCAAAGGCCCGTAACTAACTGTAAAACGGGGCTCCACTCTCACTCACCTGACTGTGGAGATTTAACTGAAACTATCAGTCACCCCCTTTACAGTTAACAGTGAGTATGAAACTGTTAAACTATGACTGTGGTAAAGTAAGCTAGAGATTTAACTGGTTTTGACTGTAACTTTTCAGCTAACTGTTCAACTCTGACTGTTAACTTAGCTAACTGTGTATGAGTTTAGGTGTACAAATTCTTGCCCTCTCACCCCTCTCGCCTCACCACTCTATTCCTTCTCGTTTACACCTCCTCCTCCTCATCCTCCCCCATCCCACTCCCCCTTCTCCACCCCACCTCCACACTCCCCCAACACACCTCAGCCTAGCAACACTCGCTCCCTACTCCTCCCCAACACACACACACACACACACACACACACACACACACACACACACACACACACACACACACACACACACACACAGGACGATGCCATGTTGAGGGCCAAGTTATACCTTCACACTGGCACTACCAGTCGGCCACCTCCCGGTCACTGTCATATTCACAAGATGGTGGTGGTGTGTGGTGGTGAGGATTGTGGTAGTTGTGGTGGGGGAATGGTGGTGGTAATTGTGATGTTGAGTGGTGGTAATGGGTGGAAGTGGTGGTAGTGGGTGGAGGCAGTGGAAGCAGTGAGTAGGGGTGGTAGTGGGGGTGGTGGTAGGGGGGGTGGTGGTAGTGGTGTGGTGGTAGTGGGGGTGGTGGTAGTGGGGGTGGTGGTAGTGGGGTGGTGGGAGTGGGGGGTGGGTGGTGGGGGTAGAGGTAGTGGTGGAGGTAGGTGGGGGGTGGTGGTAGTGGGGGTGGAGGTAGGGGTGGAGGTGGTGGGGGTGGTGGTGGTGGGGGTGGTGGTTGTGGGGTGGAGGTAGTGGGATTGGTGGTAGTGGGGGGTGGGAGGTAGCACAGGGGTCCAGACTTGCTTATTTATTATTTGTAGAGGTGGGTCGTGTAGCCTCAGGTGAGGTGGGGGTGGGTGGGTGGGTGGGGGTGGGTGGGTGGGTGGGGTCTTGTTGCTACACAGGACAGGCTAGCAATTTCTGCCACTGTTGATATTGTTGTTGTTATTGCGTCCATTTGTTGCCAGAGAGAGAGAGAGTAAGTGTTTGAAATAGACGAAGTTCTAAAAGTTATTCATTTAAATCGAGACCAATCTCCTCCCTCTCTCTCTCTCTCTCTCTCTCTCTCTCTCTCTCTCTCTCTCTCTCTCTCTCTCTCTCTCTCTCTCTCTCTCTCTCTCTCTCTCTCTCTCTCTCTTCTCTCTCTTCTCTCCCTCTTCCACCACCCCATCTTCCCCATCATCATCATTATTCCAACATATAAACCATCTACTCCCTAACCTAACCTAGCCTAACCTAACCTAACCTAACCCTAGCATACCTAACCTAACCTAACCTAACTAACCTTTTAAAACTGGCCCTCCAAAATTACCTCACTTTAGTATAGAGAAAGCGTCTGTGTGTCTGGGAGGAGGAGGAATGTGTCTGTGTGTCTGGGAGGGGAGGGAATGTGTCTGTGTGTGTCTGGGAGGGAGGAGGAATGTGTCTGTGTGTCTGGGAGGGAGGAGGAATGTGTCTGTGTGTGTCTGGGAGGGAGGAGGAATGTGTGTGTGTTCGGGAGGGAGGAGATGTGTCTGTGTGTCTGGGAGGGGGAATGTGTCTGTGTGTGTTCGTGGGAGGAGGAATGTGTCTGTGTGTCTGGGAGGGAGGAGGAATGTGTCTGTGTGTGTCTGGGAGGGAGGAGGAATGTGTCAGTGTGTGTCTGGGAGGGAGGGAGTGTCTGTTGTGTCTGGGGGGAGGGGAATGTCAGTGTGTGTCTGGGAGGGAGGAGGAATGTGTCTGTGTGTGTCTGGGAGGGAGGAGGAATGTGTCTGTGTGTCTGGGAGGGAGGAAGGTGTCTGTGTGTCTGGGGAGGGAGAGGAATGTGTCTGTGTGTGTGCTGGGAGGAGGAGGAATGTGTCTGTGTGTGTCTGGGAGGGAGGAGGAATGTGTCTGTGTGTCTGGGAGGGAGGAGATGTGTCAGTGTGTGTCTGGGAGGGAGGAGGAATGTGTCTGTGTGTCTGGGAGGGAGGAGGAATGTGTCTGTGTGTCTGGGAGGGAGGAGGGAATGTCTGTGTGTGTCTGGGAGGGAGGAAGAATGTGTCTGTGTGTGTCTGGGAGGGAGGAGGAATGTGTCTGTGTGTGTCTGGGAGGGAGGAAGAATGTGTCTGTGTGTCTGGGAGGGAGGAGGAATGTGTCTGTGTGTGTCTGTGAGGAGGAGGAATGCTGTGTGTGTCTGGGAGGAGGAGGAATGTGTCTGTGTGTGTCTGGGGAGGGAGGGAGGAATGTGTCTGTGTGTCTGGGAGGGAGAAGGAATGTGTCTGTGTGTGTCTGGGAGGGGGAGGAATGTGTCTGTTGGCGGGTGTGGAGGTCTCACTTCATCATCAGTTGCCGCTCAAGGAAAAGTTTTGGCTAGCAACAGAGTTTTTTGGTGTGTGTGTGTGTGTGTGTGTGTGTGTGTGTGTGTGTGTGTGTGTGTGTGTGTTTTAAGTGTTGTTAATATGTTGTGTTGTGAGTTTTTGTTTTTTTGTTTTACTATCTGCTCGCCTGTCTGTCTGTCTGTCTGTCTGTCTATCTAACAAAGAGGTAGGAAACATCTGAAAGACGAGATAAGCGTGCATACCTAACCTAACCTAACCTAACCCTAACCTAACCTAACCTAATCCACACCAGGTAGCATAAAGGTGTTTCATCATCAGGTGAAATAAACTAAGGTGTAACTAGTCCTCAAGTGCTCGTTAACTCTCCTCAAGGTCAGCAACACTTATAAATGACCCAAATTAGGGACATAACAGCCAGGTCTTCTGCCTATTTCTCAAGTTACTCATTAAGGCTAATTAGTACTGATTGAGCAGGTAAAGTTGGATAATTGAATTGGGTAGTTAAAATGCAAGACGTAGTTTAGTGTGTAAGTTGAACAGTGTGGCCGTGAATGGTGTGTAGTTTATTAGGTAAGGTAGGTAGGGTAGGGTAGGGTAGGGTAGGGTAGGTTATAGTTGGATGAGGTTAGGTTAGGTTAGGTTAAATAATAAGCTGTTGTAGTTAACCCTGACAACAATAAACACCTGCCAACACCTGACGGGAGTTGTCCAATAAATAACAACAGGTATTAAGTGAGGTCATCTATTTAAGCTTCCAACACCAACTACTGCCACCACCTGACACCTCAGCCGTGACCTGGGTAGGAGGTCACCCCTCTTACCCCATGGCCTCCTCTCCCATGGCCTCCCTACCCCCCCATGGCCTCCCCCCCCATGGCCTCCCAACCCCCATGGCCTCCCAACCCCCATGGCCTCCCTACCCTCCCCCATGGCCTCCCTACCCCCATGCTCCCCCCCCATGGCCTTCCCTACCCCCATGGCCTCCCCTACCTCCCCCATGGCCTCCCTACCTCCCCCATGGCCTCCTACCCCCCCCATGGCCTCCCTACCCCTCCCCCCATGGCCTCCCTACCTCCCCCCATGGCCTCCCTACCCCCATGGCCTCCCCTACCCCCCATGGCCACCTCCCCCATGGCCACCTCCCCATGGCCTCCCACCTCCCCCATGGCTCACTACCCTCCCATGGCCTCCCTACCTCCCCATGGCCTCCCTACCTCCCCCATGGCCTCCCTACCTCCCCCATGGCCTCCCTACCCCCCCATGGCCACCCTCCCCCATGGCCACCTCCCCATGGCCTCCCTACCCCCATGGCCTCCAAACCCCCCATGGCCTCCCTACCTCCCCCATGGCCTCCCTACCCCCATGGCCTCCCTACCCTCCCCCATGGCCTCCCTACCCCCCATGGCCTCCTACCCCCCATGGCCTCCCTACCCCCCATGGCCTCCCTACCCCCATGGCCTCCCTACCCCCATGGCCTCCCTACCTCATGGCCTTCCCTACCCCATGATCTGTTTATATTCGGGTGTATGTCTGTTGGAATAAGGACAGACAGACAAGACGCACAGACAGCACAGACAGACAGACAGACAGAGACAGCAGGACAGACACACAGACGGGAACGACGCTATACACTTTAATTAAAATGACGAAGAGAAAAATTAATACATAAATAAATAAACACATATTAACCACAAGCGTCCTAACCTACCGTAGAGAGAGAGAGAGAGAGAGAGAGAGAGAGAGAGAGAGAGAGAGAGAGAGAGAGAGACTATAACCCCTACTCAGACCTTAAACACGTCGCTTACACTCAGGTGAAGAACTCAATTAATATTCTAATCTAATAATATTCTCGTTCTGTCATACATCATTCAATAACTTTTAAATACCTGACGAATATCAATTATTCATAACTCCTTCATAATTATTCATACCTACACATAATTATTCACAATTTCTACATAATTATTCATAACTTATTTTAGGTGAACTTTCGTCTCTTTTAATGTTAAAAGTTTTAGCCACAAGCAAAGTAAAAGTTGTGTGATCAGAGAAAATCTTTATATCTTGGTGAGTAAAACAACTTTATTACTTAATGTTGTAACGAAAACACAACTACTTGCTTACCTAACCTAATTTAACCTAACCTAACCTGACCTAACCTAAACCTAATTTAACCTATCCTGACCTAACCTAAACCTAACCTAATTTAACCTAACCTGACCTAACCTAAACCTAACCTAATTTAACCTAACCTGATTCTAACCTAAACCTAACCTGACCTAACCTGACCTAACCCACCGACCTTTACCTGTTCATATCGACCAATCAACTCATTCCTAATTATGTGGTCAAGAATACCTCGTCTGTCTCATTCCTGTGTGTGTGTGTTGAGGGCAGGTGGCGTCATGGAGAGAGCCACTGGGCGGATATATCAATTCCCACCTCTCATCTCCCTCTTCCTCTCATCTCCCTCTCACCTGTCTGTCTGTCTGTCTGTCTGGTCTGCCTGTCTGTCTGTCTGTCTGTCTGTCTGTCTGTCTGTCTGTCTGCCTGCCTGCCTGTCTGTCTGGTCTGTCTGTCTGTCTCAAATCATCAGCTGTCAACACCCACACTATTCTACCCACTCCTCCTACGCCAGACAATGCCCTCGTCCGCTGCCAACAGTCGGTGCCAACATTCCCACGCTGACAACACCCCTTTGACCACTGCTTATTTATATACTGTACAGTGCTTGAGTAAGGGCTGACCTATTGCTTAAGTGAGAGCTGACCTATTGCTTAAGTGAGGGCTGACCTATTGCTTGAGTAAGGGCTGACCTATTGCTCGAGTAAGGGCTGACCTATTGCTTAAGTGAGGGCTGACCTATTGCTTAAGTGAGGTTGACCTATTGCTTAAGTGAGGCTGGTTCATACCTCAAAGGGTTAAACCATCACCACTACTAACACAACCACACCACCACCACTACCACTTCACCACTACCAACATCACCACCACTAACACTACCACAACACCACCACACCACCACTACCCCATCATCATTACTAACACCACCACCACACCTGTATCTAGGATAATTATATTTTATTTAATCCCAATTTAATACCTGGTTTTTACCTGTTAGATAAAACTTTTTATTCATGGAAAACAAATCAGGACGATGTGACGCCCAGGGTGAGGGGGGAGAACCTTCCTGTAGGGACGGCGCCTCACCCAGGAGGGGCGGCGCTGCTCCCCACAAGGTGTCCACTCCGCCCAAGATGACTGGGGTGAAGAGCTCAGGTTACGGTCATCTGTACCCTCCACCCCGGCCATCCTCGTCAGTAGGTTTCTCCAACCCCACCCCGACGCCCACCCCGACGCCCACGCCCGCCCGCAGTGAGTCCCCATGCCCAGACAGCTCCTGCACTAAAACAAATGACAATCTGCATCCGTATGTAGATAATTTAATACAACGCCCCTGGCCACAAGAGTCACGGCCGTCACAGATCAGTTCCTCAGTGACACAGGGGAAGAACGTCACCACAACGCAACACCTCGTCACCGAAACCTTTACGTTGTCATCTGTTGGTGATGACGCAGAAGTATGTTTCGGCCCGAGGACCCACCAGCAGGTAGCATACACGGTTCACCAGCAGGAGGACAACACGACTCGGCAACGACTGGTGGACGAGGATTTCACCTACCCGAGATTCCTGTTTGGTGAGGGCATAGCAGCCGGGGTCACCTCCATAGCTTACGTTAAGGGTAGAGACCAACAGGGTCAAGACCTCGGTCACCAAGCTCGCTACATATGGCTGACCTACCCTGACGGTGACCTCACTAAAATCATTCTCTCCGGGAATCTTAATGTGAACTGATCTTAAGAAAAATAATCTATCTATCTCCTTTGTTTGGTCATAAAGTACTGTTTCATTATTTACCCCTGTAGTACTGTTCGTAAGTACTGTATCATACCCCTGTAGTACTGTTCATAAAGTACTGTATCATACCCCTGTAGTACACCAGACACTGAGGCAGTCTTCTAAACATATGATCAATAGTGTTTGTGTTCATTTCACTTTACTGAGTTCTTTAATTTCCTGTGTCGTGTTTATGTGTAATGTCTGCTCTACATAATGTGTTGGTGGCCGTGTGTGTAGTTTATATCGAGAGATTGTTATGTAATAATAATAATAAGCCAACCTAACCTAACCTAACCCTCCAATACCTCTATACACTTTTATAATCCAATAAACAGTTGTTAAAAAAGCCCCTTAAAAAATGTATTAATAAACTTTCAATTGAATTAATCTCTCACTTTATCTCTTCATTTTTCCAATCACCAAAATATTAAGTCAATATATATATAAATAAATTAGGCTGTAATTAATGTTGGTTTTTGTCAATAAAGACTATTTTTGTTACACTAATTCACTGATTCTTCACCAATAAATGTAAAATGATAGAGTGTAGCATTGTGTGTGTGTGTGTGTGTGTGTGGTGTGTGTGTGTGTGTGTGTGTGTGAGTGTGTGTGTGAGTGTGTGTGTGAGTGTGTGTGTGTGTGGTGTGTGTGTGTGGTTAGATTATTTTTATACACTGACGTTGTTTAGTAAGAGTTCTGACCCCCGCCCCCACCACAATGAGGGTGACTTGACTACCCCCACCTACCCCCTTCAGGCACTCCGTCACGCACGTCCTGCCAGGTGATCAACACGCCCACGAGGCCGTCATCACCTACGGCGCCTGCTGGAGGGTGCCAAGCCCTCACCACGCTGGGCAGAGTCCTGGTGCCATATGACGGAGGAGAGAGAGAGAGAGAGACTGTAGCATCAACCTCCCCCCAGTATATATCGCCCTATACTTCACGACCAAACACACACCATCACTAACTACCACCCAAACAGTCCCCTAATTGCCTATTAACTCCACTTCTATAATCCAAAGGTAATTATTCTCCTTAGCCATCTCATTATACCATTAACTTTAACCACAGAACGAGAGAGGGAGAGAGTAATTATCCCTCACCTAGTTCAGCTCTGGTAAAAATCTCCCCAATTGCTTAATTTTGGCCTAACTACATCTTAAAGCAGAACTGAAGAGCCTATATTATATTATTATTTTTTCTTAACTTAAACTCCATACAAGGTTAGTGACCTGAAGGAATAAAAATAAAAGTTTTAAAGTTTCAATCACAAAAACTTTAACAAAGTTTCCGGATTTTTTTGGTTTACTGTTCCTTCACTCTGTTGTCGTGTGTGTGTGTGTGTGTGTGTGTGTGTGTGTGTGTGTGTGTGTGTGTGTGTGTGTGTGTGTGTTATTGGTATACACTCCAATCATTACCTGACACACGTAATCTCCCATCCTCATCCTTCCCTCTCATCCTTGTCCCTCTCACACCTCCCTCTCCCCCCTTCCTCTCACCCTTCCTTCACCCTTCCCTGTCATTCTTCCTCTTCATCCTTCTCTCTCATCCTCCATTGTTCCCACTCCTTCATATTATCACACCTATTGTTCACCTCTTTGTAAGTCTTCATCATTCTCTACTTGTGATTTATCTTCCTTTTCCATGTTCCTTCCATCACCCTTCCAACGCCCCTTCCATCACCCTTCCAACGCCTCTCTTCCATACCTTCCAACGCCCTTCCATCACCCCTCTTCCAACGCCCCTTCCATCACTCCTTCCAACGCCCCTTCCATCACCTTCCATCACCCTTCCAACGCCCCTTCCATCACCCTTCCAACGCCCCTTCCAACGCCCCTTCCATCACCCTTCCAACGCCCTCTTCCATCACCCTTCCAACGCCCCTTCCATCACCCTTCCACCCCCTTCCATCACCCTTCCATCACCCTTCCATCACCTCTTCCAACGCCCTTCATCACCCTTCCATCACCTCTTCCAACGCCCCTTTTCCATCACCTCTTCCAACGCCCCTTCCATCACCTTCCAACGCCCCCTTCCATCACCCTTCCAACGCCCTTCCATCACCTCTTCCATCACTCCTTCCATCACCCTTCCATCGCCTCTTCCATCACCTCTTCCATCGTCTCTTAATAGATGCATTGTTCACAGCGTCAGTCACTTTTATTTTAATGCGTATTGTTTAATTGTGTCAGAGAGAGAGAGAGAGAGAGAGAGAGAGAGAGAGAGAGAGAGAGAGAGAGAGAGAGACAGTACCTGGTGAGCGACCCATCATTAAGGAGTTCCACAGGTGACCACACTAATGACCACAACCAGAACGCCTTTATTGATGGATCCCCAGAGACTGACCTGAGGGGAGGAAGGAAGGAAGGAAGGAAGGAAGGAAGTTTGGTTGAGGGAGGTGACCTATTGGGAGTTAGGAGGGAACTATAGGAGAGATACAACTCCTTCCCAGATACTTCTCTCTCTCTCTCACCCACCCACAAACCCATGAATGACCCCTCTCACTTCCCCGCCACCCTGCCACCCTACCACCACGCCACCCCTACCACCACGCCACCCTGCCCCATACACTACCACCCTACCACCACGCCACCCTACCACCACACCACCACCCCTACCACCACGCCACCCTACCACCACACCACCCTACCACCACGCCACCCCTACCACCACGCCACCCTACCACCACGCCACCCCTGCCACCACGCCACCACACCACCCCTACCACCACGCCACCCCTGCCACCACACCACCCTCACCACCACGCCACCCTACCACCACGCCACCCTACCACCACGCCACACCCTACCACCACGCCACCCTACCACCACACACAACCCTACCACCACGCCACCACACCACCCTACCACCACGCCACCCTACCACCACACCACCCTACCACCACACCACACCCTACCACCACACCACCCTACCACCACGTCACCCTACCACCACGCCACACCCTACCACCACACACCACACCCTCCCACCACACCACCCTACCACCACACCACCCTACCACCACGTCACCCTACCACCACGCCACCCCATTTTTCCCCGGCACTAGACATTACTAAAACTCGGTTCATTTACATAAGACAAAGACAAAGACAGAGACAGACACAGACAGAGACAGACAGACAGAGACAGACAGACAGAGACAGACAGAGAGACAGTGTCAATAGTGAGACTCGACTCGTATATCTGCCAAGGGAAGTATTTATAAGCAGTATTTCCTTCGTTTCTTTTGAGAGATGGAGAGACACACTGACTTATGTGTCCTAGAGAGAGAGAGAGAGAGAGAGAGAGAGAGAGAGAGAGAGAGAGAGAGAGAGAGAGAGAGGTATAGGTATTGATGATGATGGTGGTGTTTAGGATGAAGAGGAAGAAGGAGGAGGAGGAGAGAATGAAGAGGAGCAGGAGGAGGAGGAGAGGATGAAGAGGAAGTCTACAGGTGTACAGTAGACACATCTCTCACGTACAGTACTAATTAACGCCACACCTTAGACAAAACTACCGTCGTGGTGGGCGTGTTGGGGTGCTGAGGTAGGCGCCTGTGACTATGTGGGCGTGTCAGGAGCATGGTGGGCGTCTCAGAGCTGTGGTGGCGTGTCAGAGCTGTGGTGGGCGTATCAGAGCTGTGGTGGGTACCATGACTATGGTGGGCGTGTCAGAGTATGGTGGGCGTCTCAGAGCTGTGGTGGGCAAGGCCAAGACTATGTAGGAGAGTGTCAGGAGTATGGTGGGCGAGTCAGAGTATGGTGGGCGAGCCAGGAGTATGGCAAGGCCCCCAGAGCTGTGGTGTGGGTGTGTGCTTCCTCAGTGCTGGGTGGGCGTATCAGAGCTATGGTGGGCGTATCAGAGCTATGGTGGGCGTGTCAGAGCTGTGGTGGGCGTGTCAACTCCAGCTATCTAGTAACGGGGCCCCAGGTGTAGTGACATCTCCTCTATCACCTGAGAACTCCGGGATAATTACCTTAATAAACAGGTGACTTAGGTCCTTGTCACACGCCTCTTAAACTCTGTCTCGCTCTCTCTTTCTCTCTCTCATAGGAAGGCAGGTCCACCTCTCTCTCTTTCTCTTACTCTCTCTCTCTCTCTCACTCTCTCACTGTCACACAAAGAAAGACAGACAATCCCAGGTCATAAATTTACCACAACTCCTAAATTCTCTCTTCATCATGAGGGAGACGGGACCAATTCCTCTTAATTTAAATACACGAGACGATTTACTCTCTCTCTCTCTCTCTCTCTCTCTCTCTCTCTCTCTCTCTCCAACACACACAGACACTAATCTTGGGTGGGGGGTGGGGGGTGGGGGGTCAGAGTTCTCCCTCAGGTACACAGTTGGCCGTAAAAGTCACCCGTATTTTTGGCCATCATTGTAACAACATTTTACAGCAGTTGACACCATAAAACAGCCGACCACCGCGTCATTCCCTCATGTTTACCCAGACAAAGCCACATTATTCAATCATTCACAGTGTATAAATGAACCACAGTAGCGTGAATGACAACTTGATTTGATAATTTGGTGGGACGTGATTTTTTTTTATTAATTTTTTATTCATTTTTTTTTTTCATCGTGTTGAAAGATTATAAAATTACCTTCATTAGTGTTTACTTCTACTGCTTAATTACCAGTCAATTTACAGATGTTTTATATAAATATACACGAATTTATTTATTTTTTTATATTAATAAAAAACAACTATTTTTTTTAATTTAGTCGTAATAGTCCAATTAATTCTGAAGGTTTGGTCTGAATGGTAGAAGAAAAAACTCAGAAATGCGATCAGAATTTTTTGGAAAAAACAATTTGAGAAAAAAAATCAGAATTACGAAAGAAAAAAAAAGGGAATGTCGGAAATATGTGAGTCATATGAACTGCCGCCGGCAACTGTGGTGAACTAGCTCTCTCTCTCTCTCTCTCTCTCTCTCTCTCTCTCTCTCTCTCTCTTAGGAAGGTACGTCTAGCTCTCTCTCTCAGGAAGGTACGTCTAGCTCTCTCTCTCTCTCACTAATAACAATAGGGACAGCTTTACACACCACTCACTCTGCGGTCATCACCCGCCACATTTTAATTATCAATCCTCATTAATTATATCCAAACTATATTATTATAATCACTAGTAAACGTCATCAACTAATAATTACCTAAATAATCGCCCCTAAACCTCCTATTGACACCACTGATGACGGAACGTAATTATTGTAATTGTTTCTAAAATTATAAACTATTCAACCTTACGTGATAATTAAACAAGGACTTTATCATCATTAGTATTAGTATTATTATATTTTCACCCCCAGGCCCTTTAAAAAGTATTCCAAAACACTAATTATTAAAGAGACCTTAATCTTACATAATAATTACTCATACGTGGAATAATTAATACATGGAAAGTAATTTATTTATTTATTTATTTTATTTACTGTATTTATCTATTTTATTTTATTTACTCATTTATTAATCTATTTATTAATTTTATTTATTTAAGTCATGTTTATCATTTCGAGTGACAGGTGAAGGACATACGGCTGAGTGATATAAACTGGAGCGAGGAGACGTGATGGTGAACTTCAGGTGTAGCGTGTGCTGTAATTACCTGTCCTGATAGTTGTAATGAAGACGAGTACAGATACAGAGTGAATTAATTATCTTTTACTATTATTACCCTGTTATTATTATTATTATTATTATTATTATTATTATTATTATTGTTATTATTATTCCTGACAAGACAATTAGTCATATGTTGCTAATCGCCTTAATAGAAAAAGTATTCTATTACCGTGTTTCATAATATATTTTTTGTTTATTTACAGAAGGTTTTAATCATTTTTCAGTAAGATATTAAGAAAAAAATTACATTCACTCTCCCTGATTTACCAGACAGCTCCATATTACCGAGCCCTCCCTCAGCGGCCAGTTCAAGGACCACCTACCATCCACTAGAGTGACCCTATTGTCTGCCTGAAGTACGAGTGACAGCTGCCCCGGGGGAGAGAAAAACGAGACCCAAGATGTCGTACCGCGGCGAGAGTAACGAGATAAGACGCTTGTAAAATATAATATAAAAGTCAGAAGCGACCCGACCATCACCTAGTTCTTTTTTTTTACGGTATTGGAGTAAGTTACCAGCGGTCTTTATTAACGCTATTTATTTCTTATTGGTGTTACTTCGTGCTGCAATTAATTTACAATATTCAAATTTATTATTATTATTATTATTATCATTATTATTAACTTATAAATAACTAACTTTAGTACAGTATATATTTTAAGTCTAATATTCCTGATAATATTTTAGCTGGGGCGGAACATAACCACATTCTCCCCACAAGGTACAGTAAATACTCCCTACTATCACCACTACTGTTCCCTCATCCATCACTTACACACAATATAACTAAACAAACCTTATAATTATTACTAAGTATTGTGGGCGGCGGGGGGGAGGATTTTCAGCACGGCAAATATTAAAGGGGAACTATTGTAAGCTACAGCCGCGCTACAAGAGATTCTGTAACGGTTATTATGTATTCGTGTAATTCACAGCTACGTGTATTAATAATATCTGGTGTATGTGAATGATGTTATTATGTGTGGAGGTTATCATGAAGGCTGGCAGCTGTCATGGCGGCGTGTCATGAGGCAGTATGTATAACGGCGCCAATAGTGCGCCATAAAGTCTCCTTACTTCTGCTGCTGCTGCCGCTGCTACTGGTGGTGGTGATGGTAGTGGTAGTAGTTGTAGTAGTAATAGTGATACGGCTCTAAAGTAAATCCCCACGTACATTTCCCCCTCCCCAATCCCCTCACCTCCCTCACCACCATCTACCCCCTCCCATCATCTACCTCCTCCCATCCCCTCACCCCCCTCACCACCATCTATCGAGGTCAGAGTTATGAATTAGAACTGTTTTAAGGATAATGTTTACACCTGGATATCCATTAATTAACAACACTATAATATACATTACATATAATAATAATAATAATAATAAATAATAAATAATAAATAATAATATGCTAACAACAACAACAATATGTAACTAACTAACAACAACAACAACAACAACCAATAATATTAATAATAATAATAATAATAATAATAATAATAATAATAATAATAATAATAACAACAATAATAATAATAATAATAATAATAATAACAATAATAATATTATTAATAATAATAATAACAATAATAATAATAATAATAATAATAATAATAATAATAACAATAATAATAATAATAATAATAATAATAATAACAATAATAATAATAATAATAATAATAATAACAATAATAATAGTAATAATAATAATAATAATAATAATAACAATAATAATAATAATAATAATAATAATACTATTACTAATGTAATAATAATAATAATAATAATAATAATAATAACAATAATAATAATAATAATAATAATAATAATAATAATAATAATAATAATAATAATAATAATAATGATAATAATAATAATGATAATAATAATAATAATAATAATAATAATAATAATAATAATAATAATAATAATAATGATAATAATAATAATGATAATAATAATAATAATAATAATAATAATAACTAATAATAATAGTAATAATAATAATAATAATAATAATAATAATAATAAACTTACCTTCCCTCAACCAAATTATCGCCTCAACATATTGACTCAAACAACAACTATTTCCATAAACAACAACAACACAATTATTACTAACTAAACTATTTTGCCTTCACTGTACACTTAAACCTCTATATAACGCACTTATCTCCATATAATCCGCTAGATGGAGGAATTTTCACATCTAACGGATCCTCGATATAACGGATTTTCACCTCTATATAGTTCAGTTAATAGAGGTTTTACATCTAACGGACCCTCGACATAACGGACCCTCGACATAACGGACCCTCGACATAACGGACCCTCGACATAACGGACCCTCGACATAACGGACCCTCGATATAACGGACCCTCGATATAACGGACCCTCGACATAACGGACCCTCGATATAACGGACTTTCCTCCCCACATACAATAGAGGTATTAACAACGCCAGGTGTTATACCCTAAGTTAAGACCTTTCAATAACCTCATTAACTGAAGTCATTCATTACGTGTGACATCACTTCTTGGACATCATCTTACATCAGTATAAATTAAACTATGAATTAAATATAATATAATCTAACCTAATTAACTTAAAACACACGGAGTACTTTATCCTTTAATGACCTCACCTGGCGCCCAATTAACTTCTCTTTTACCTTATGCATACATCACGCTATCCCATAAGAGTATTAATTATATCATGTTAAAGGGTTAGGATAGGATAGGTTAGGTCAGGCTAGGTCAGGTCAGGTCAGGTCAGGTCAAGTTAGGTCAGGTCAAGTTAGGTCAGGTCAGGTTAGGTCAGGTCAGGTCAGGTTAGGTTAGGTTACTAAACAGAAGAATATAAGTAATTGCCCTTCAATAACAACCCCCCTCCAGGTAATGAACGAACACATACAGGTATTACTCTTAATGACTCGCCTTTCACACACACACCTGGCCACTAATAGCCGGAATAATTAACACCTCATCTCGCACCTGCAGTTGAATACACACTCATTACCTTCATTATTTCAGTATCAGGTGAGTGTGAGGCTTCATTAGGGCTTCAGTATCAGGTGAGTGTGAGGCTTCAATAGGGCTTCAGTATCAGGTTAGTGTGAGGCTTCATTAGGGCTTCAGTATCAGGTGTGTGTGAGGCTTCATTAGGGCTTCAGTATCAGGTGAGTGTGAGGTCAATAGGGCTTCAGTATCAGGTTAGTGTGTGAGGCTTCATTGGGGCTTCAGTATCAGGTGAGTGAGGCTTCAATAGGGCTTCAGTATCAGGTGTGTATATAAAGTTAGCCAATGGAGAGAGAGATAAAGATGAACGGACAGGTGTAGATGTGTACAGGTGTGACTAAATTAATTAATATGTTGGATACCTGTTATTATTGAGTTATGTTGGATAGGGGTGTGACAGACAGACACCAAAGACACATATATACACGATACATCATACATAATAAAAAATATACATCAGGCACAATACATCACAAAGAGTATACATATTATACTGTGTGTGTGTGTGTGTGTGTGTGTGTGTGTGATACGTAGTGAAGAGTGTATTTTGAGAGGCCAGGTGAGTGTTTATGACGTCAGATAATCACAGGTGTCTGGTCAGGTAAATCCACACACCTGGGTCTGTATTGCTGGTGGACAGAGGCGCTTGTTCTGTGCACCTGTTGATTAACTTCCAACAGGTGTACCTAAATCGGGGTCAGTGGGAGGGAGGAGAGAGGAGGGAGGAGAGAGGGAGGAGGGAGGAGGGAGGAGGGAGGGAGAGAGGGAGGGAGGAGGGGAGAGGAGGGAGGGAGAGAGGAGGAGGAGGTGGGGAGGGAGGAGAGAGAGGGAGGACTTCTCTCTCTCTCTCATCATGACGGGCCGCCCAGGTTCACAGTACACACAGCATCACACCTGATATTGAAGCCCAGTTTGGTGTTGGTGATGAAGCACTGAGTGAGTCATAAAGGTGTGTGTGTGTGTGTCGAGGGGGGTCTTTATTTAGCATCACTGTACTGTATTATGGCAATCAACTATATTAGCGGCACCACTATGGCAATAACTATATTGTAGGCACCACTATGGCAACAACTATATTATGGCACCACTATGGCACCAACTATATTATGGCACCACTATGGCACCAACTATATTATGGCACCACTATGGCACCAACTATATTATGGCACCACTATGGCACCACTATATTATGGCAACACTATGGCACCAACTATATTATGGCACCACTATGGCACCAACTATATTATGGCACCACTATGGCACCAACCATATTATGGCACCACTATGGCACCTATCTATATGGCACCGCTGTAAACCAACTATATTATGGCACCACTATGGCACCAACTATATTATGGCACCACTATGGCACCAACTATTGTATGGCACCACTATGGCACCAACTATATTATGGCACCACTATGGCACCAACTATATTATGGCACCACTATGGCAACAACTATATTATGGCACCAATTATGGCACCAACTATATTATGGCACCACTATGGCACCAACTATATTATGGCACCACTATGTACCTAACTATATTATGGCACCACTATGGCACCAACTATATTATGGCACCACTATGGAACAACTATATTATGGCACCACTATGGCACCAACTATATTATGGCACCACTATGGCACCAACTATCGACAACACCTGTACCTCCTTCTAACATGTAGCTTCCATTACCACTATGAATAATGTAAGGCAAGGCAGAGTCTCCCTTTTCACACACACACACACACACACACACACAGAGTCTCGTCTTGAAGGGAGGAGCCTATACTGAGCCTTGCTGGTGCCACCTTGACGATATATTACCTTGAGAGGGTGGTGGGTGGTAGTGGTGGTGGTGGTAGTGGTGGTAGTGGTGGTAGTAGAGGTAGTGAAGAGGAAAAGAGACCCATCACTGTGTATGTATGTATGTATGTATGTATGTATGTCAGTCGGCAACATTACCAGAGAACAGGAAGAACAACACTGTTTATAAATCCGGTTTATACAGTAGTCAAGACAAACCCAGGGCCTTGTTTATCGGGGAAGAAAAGCAATGACAAAAATTGTGAGAATCGGCCTTTTAAATACGGTATAGAATCACTGGGTCAGAATCAGTGGGTCAGAATACGGTACAGAATCACTCAGCCAGAATACGGTATAGAATCAGTGGGTCAGAATCAGTGGGTCAGAATACGGTACAGAATCACTGGGTCTGAATTAATCACTGAAACTGTGGTCCAGATTCTGAATGATTCGCTCCCTCGACAAGAATGAGAATCAATAACTGAATATGTGGAGCCTGAAGGAGGTAAGAGACTGAAGGGGAGGTACTCACTGGTGGGGCTGGAGGAGGCGTGTAGGGTACTCATGATGACCTCCCTGAAGGTGAAGTGGTAGCGCCTCAACACCTCCTGAAGGCCGGGCTCTCGGTTCAGGCTCATGATGGTGTTCTTTATGGTGCTGTCGTATTTTCTTCTTGAAGGTGGAGTAAGGGAGGACGATGCCGATGGTGAGTCTTTTCCTCTCCACCGGGGTCGTGTGCTCATCCTCCTGCTGCTGGGGTCGCTGACGGAGGATGGGGCCGCCTGGGAACCTCCGGGGGGTGGAGGAGTACTGACTGCCAGACTGAGTCAACAACACGGCGAGGAACACGATGCAGACAAACACCACGTGGCTGTTCATCCTGGTTCCTTCTTCACCACACCACAGCATCCGTACACACGCACATGCACGCACACACACACACGCACGAGGAGAAGAGGATCAAATTTCACGGTTAAGAGACAGAATCCATAAAAAAAGATCAAAATCCCGAGGAAGAAAGATTCAGATCCCAGGAGATGGGATTAGATACCACGATAGGGAATTGAAGTCCACGCTAAGGCATCCTGACAAGTGGTAGGAGTCCCTAGTAGAGGCATGGCAGGAGCCTATGGCGGACTCCTGAAGGATCCCAACAATGAGATCCCACGCTAAGTCTCGGCACCGCCACCTGACTCACTTCGTCCACCTCACCATCTCTCACCATCACTACACACTTTACTCATCATTACGACCTTAAGTAGTGAAGATAATGAGTCACTGTTCATCACTCCTGTCGTTAACCACACTAGTTCACTTATCACTATCAACACACAAGGTCCTTCAGTCGTGAGGGATAAAGTTTCAGTGTTTGCATCACAACTCTTGACTCACGCTGGGGTCAATACTTCAACATCTATCATAAATCATTTTCGATTTTTTTCTTCTCATTACCGACGTGTTGACAGTGGCACTCACAGCCGTACACCCCGGGACCTAACGACGTCCCCAGCAGTAGTGAGATGTCCCTCGTGTTCCTCCCTGCCTCCACCACCAGCTTCCTGTAGGGGGAGAGGAACAACAGGTTTTAGCTTAAAGTAACGTTACAGCAACAACCTCAACACAAAACATCAAAGCGACAAACACGACACAAACAAACAAGACACAAACACGACAAACAAACATGACACAAACAAACATGACACAAAAAGAAAACGAAAACACCGCCAAAACAGAGATGAATTTCATGATTTTTTATTTTAGCGAGAAGTGAGAATCCCACATTATGTCTCGTCTATATCCAATTGTCTTCTCTCGCTCCTCTCCCCTCACCCCCTCCCTAACCTATGGAGAGGAGAAGTAGAATGGTGTCACTCTAGTCCTGTATATGACATGTCTTTTACCCCCCACCCCCATTCAGTACACCTGGTTGGGATTTTTGATGGAAAAATTAATTAAATCTTCTCTAACCAAAATTTCCCACCTGTGTCAACCATAAGGGGAAGAATTAAAAGTTCCTGTCTCCACCATAAGGGAAGAATTAACCAAAGTTCCCTCGTCTCCACCATAAGGGAAGAATTAACCAAAGTTCCTCGTCACCACCATAAGGAAGAATTAACCAAAGTTCCCTGTCTTCACCATAAGGGGAAGAATTAACCAAAGTTCCCCTGTCTCCACCATAAGGGAAGAATTAACCAAAGTTCCCCGTCTCCACCATAAGGAAGAATTAACCAAAGTTCCCTGTCTCCACCATAAGGGAAGAATTAACCAAAGTTCCCTGTCACCACCATAGGGGAAGAATTAACCAAAGTTCCCTGTCTCCACCATAAGGGGAAGACCAAAGTTCCCTGTCTCCACCATAAGGGAAGAATTAACCAAAGTTCCCTGTCCCACCATAAGGAAGAATTAACCAAAGTTCCCTCGTCTCCACCATAAGGAAGAATTAACCAAAGTTCCCCTCGTCTCCACCATAAGGGAAGAATTAACCAAAGTTCCCCTCGTCTTCACCATAAGGGGAAGAATTAACCAAAGTTCCCGTCTTCACCATAAGGGAAGAATTAACCAAAGTTCCCCTCGTCTCCACCATAAGGGAAGAATTAACCAAAGTTCCCTGTCCACCATAAGGGGAAGAATTAACCAAAGTTCTCGTCTCCACCATAAGGGAAGAATTAACCAAAGTTCCCTGCTCTTCACCATAAGGGAAGAATTAACCAAAGTTCCCTGTCTCCACCATAAGGGGAAGAATTAACCAAAGTTCCTCGTCTCCACCATAAGGGGAAGAATTAACCAAAGTTCCCCTCGTCTCCACCATAAGAGGGAAGAATTAACCAAAGTTCCCCTCGTCTCCACCATAAGGGGGAAGAATTAACCAAAGTTCCCTCGTCTTCACCTGTGTCCCCTCACTGGCAGGAACACAACACAAACATTAGCTCAGATTCACAACTTCTATTCACGTCTTCCTGAAACCCATTAGGAGGAGGAGGAGGAGGATTGAGAAGAAGAGGAAGAGGAGGAGGTGCAAGCTTGAGAAGAAGAGGAAGAGGAGGAGGAGCAAGCTTGAGAGGAAGAGGAGGAGGAGCAAGCTTGAGAAGAAGAGGAGGAGGAGCAAGCTTGAGAAGAAGAGGAGCAAGCTTTTAAAACAAATGGAAGAGGCGGAGGAGTTTATATTGAATAGGTCAAAGGGACACTTGTAATGTCATCACCTCTAACGAAGACAAAAAAGTAGTGACGTCAGCAAAACCTCCCATGACATATACACAAGAAATGATGTCACCAAGACTTTGTAGTGACGTCTTCGTGGATGTCACCCAATGGACGGAGGCTGGGAGTGGCGCGTGGAAATTTAATATGCTCTTTGACGTCCGTTGAGAGTATTATTTGTGCCGAGTTATAGATAATGGATAAAGGAGAGAGAGAGAGAGAGAGAGAGAGAGAGAGGAGAGAGAGAGAGAGGGAAAAAAAGCAACAAGTGAGACTGAGGGAGGCAGGTGGGGGAAGGGCGGGGGAGGCGTGGGGAGGGGTGGGGAGGGCGTGGGGAGGGGTGGGGGGGGGTGGGGAGGGCGTGGGAGAGGTGGGGAGGGCGTGGGAGGGATGGGGAGGCGGGGAGGCGTGGGGAGGGTGGGGAGTGGGGGAGGGCGTGGAGGGGTGGGGAGGGCATGGGGAGGGTGGGGAGGGCGTGGGGAGGCGTGGGCGGTGTAGTAGAATAACCTGTTGACGCCACATAACCAGCCGCCACGCCACGCCGTCATCTACACTACACGAGACATTATTACACAATCGCAACATAACCACGCCTTCCAACCCCACACCACAACACAACCCTACCCACGCCACACTATACCACACTACACACCATACACTACCACACCGCACTATACCACACCATAACACACCACATTATGTCAGATAAACCTTTACTTCTAAAACCCCTTAGAGTCCATCTTTACTCTGTTTATAAATACTGAAAGAGAACACGAGAGAGAGAGAGAGAGGAGAGAGAGAGAGAGAGAGAGAGAGAGAGAGAGAGAGAGCAGTGGTTGGAAGGAAGAAAGTGCTCGGCGAAGGAGGGGAGGAGAGAGAGATAAGGAGAGACGGAAGGAGATAAAGAAATTAAGATAAAGAGGCAGAGAGGAACACGGCGTGATATAGCCAGGCTGGTGGGAGGAACACGGCGTGATATAGCCAGGCTGGTGGGAGGAACACGGCGTGATATAGCCAGGCTGGTGGGAGGAACACGGCGTGATATAGCCAGGCTGGTGGGAGGAACACGGCGTGATATAGCCAGGCTGGTGGGAGGAACACGGCGTGATATAGCCAGGCTGGTGGGAGAACACGGCGTGATATAGCCAGGCTGGTGGGAGGAACACGGCGTGATATAAGCCAGGCTGGTGGGAGGAACACGGCGTGATATAGCCAGGCTGGAGGAGGAACACGGCGATATAGCCAGGTTGGAGGGAGGAGAGCGGCCAGTAGCCTGTCTATTGATTACTGAGAGCACACCAGGCTGATGGTACACACACACACACACACACACACACACACACACACACACACACACACACACACACACACACACACACACACACACACACACACACACACACACACACACACACACACACACACACACACACACACACACACCATTCATTACAATCATACTATACATAATATCTTGAACATAATAATAACAATAATAATAATATATAATTTAATAGAACAAACTTAATATAAAACTGATAATCGTAACGAAGAAAATATCTGTCGTGATAGTTAATCAGTGAGTCAGTTAGTTAATCAGTGAGTCAGTCAACCAATCAGTGAGTCAGTTAACCAGTCAGTCAGGGAAGACAGTAGTTGGAGGCTGGTATAATTATATAATAGTTTCTCCTCCTCTTAAAGTTATGTAAAGAAAAACGGGGCAGGGAGGTGTAACATGAGTGAATATTATGGTGTGTAACCTCTCTCTCTCTCCGTTTTAAATAGTTCAGTGGTAGCGTCTTCTCTCTCTCTCTCTCTCTCTCTCTCTCTCTCTCTCTCTCAGGTAGAAGCCAAGGTCTTACTGCAGGTAAAGACGCTCCAGTCCTTCAATTTGTCGAAAGTTACATTCTGAGAACTCCAATATTTCATCAGTTCTGAGGCTCTTCCTGTTAACTGTGTGTGTGAGAGAGTGTGTGTGTGTGTGTGTGTGTGTGTGTGTGTGTGTGTGTGTGTGTGTGTGTGTGTGTGTGTGTGTGTGTGTGTGTGTGTGTGTCTCCCTTCTGTCTATCTGTGAGTCTGTCTCTTCTGTCTATCTGTTCTCTTCACTGTCTCTTATCTCAATTACTCACCTCATCCCCTTACCTGTAGTCTGTTGCATGGAAGACAAGGTGTTTGCTATATGTCTCTTGTCTCTCTGTCTGTACTCGTAGACGGAATATACACAACACACACACACACACACACACACACACACACACACACACACACACACACACACACACACACACAACACACACACACACACCCTTAAGACGCTCTAAAATACAGTTCTATATATATGTATACACAATATAACCGGGGTGTGTGCGTGTGTGAGAGCGAGAGGTTAAATATCACACACACACACACACACACACACACACACACACACACACACACACACACACACACACACACACACACACACACATCCATCATGAGAAACCACAAACAGACAAACATTTTAAAAAGCTCCGTCATTCCTCTCGACCGATGTTCAAACACAAGCTCAGTCCCCCTCACCCTCCCCTATAGATCCAGGTCAGTCACATAAAGACACGTCTCACCTCACCCCTCTCTCCCTTCATTACCCTCTCCCTCCCCTTTTCTCTCCCTCCCTCACAGAAAACTCAATCACCACCAGACGATTCTCTCCTAAGTGTTAAATGACAACTTGGGAAGAGCTTTGGAATTCTTGTCGGCATTGATGTAGATATTCTCAAAAGTGTACCGTACCTCCATTTAGCGGATTATATAGGGGTTGTCCGTTATATTGAGGTCCGTAATATGTAAAAACCTCTAATTAACGGACTATATAAGACAACTACCATCACCATTACATCACAACACATCAGTATAAAGAAGAAAATCCTACCCATATTACAGTGAATCAGGTCCTAGTGACTTCCATACGACTCGGGCTAACAAAAAGGTTCCAGGTCAGGCCTAGATATCTCCAGGTCAGGCCTAGGTACCTCCAGGTCAGGCCAGGTACCTCCAGGTCAGGCCAGGTACCTCCAGGTCAGGCCAGATTCTCCAGGTCAGGCCCAGGTCCTCCAGGTCGGCCCAGGTCTAGGTCAGGCCCAGTACCTCAGGTCAGGCAGATATCTCAGGTCAGGCCCAGATATCTCCAGGTCAGGCCTAGGTACCCAGGTCAGGCCTAGGTCCTCCAGGTCAGGCCTAGGACCTCCAAGTCAGGCCCAGGTACCTCCAGGTCAGGCCCAGGTACCTCCAGGTCAGGCCAAGGTACCTCCAGGTCAGGCCCAGGTACCTCCAGGTCAGGCCCAGGTACCTCCAGGTCAGGCCCAGATATCTCCAGGTCAGGCCCAGATATCTCCAGGTCAGGCCCAGGTACCTCCAGGTCAGGCCCAGGTACCTCCAGGTCAGGCCCAGATATCTCCAGGTCAGGCCCTGTGATTGGTGGACAAATATAATAAATTCTTAAATATATATAAAACTGGCCCTGTGATTGGTGAAAAATAATTAAACTAAAAAAACCAGAATTAGTCATTATGATTTGTGAGAAAATTCTAATTAGTTGAGAATTTACGGAACTAAGGTTTAAAAATTATATAAATTAATGTTGTAATTCTGAAACTTTGCTTGGTCTAATGTCGAGTATTTATGGTCTCAATTATATCATTGTGATAAGTTGTGTTCGAGTGAGAACAGACAGACAGACAGACAGACAGACAGACAGACAGACAGACAGAGACAGACAGACAGACAGACAGACAGACAGACAGACAGACAGACAGACTCATTAAACATCACAGTAGCCTGGAGTAAAGTGAAGCAATAAGGTTCATATTTGAGTGTGATGAAGAGACACATTGCTTATTAGCTAGCCTCTCTCTCTCTCTCTCTCTCTCTCTCTCTCTCTCTCTCTTTTACCATCCTTACTCACTTACCCCTTCCTCCTTTCTTACATTCTCTATCCTCCCTTTTCTCTCTCTCTCTCTCTCTCTCCCCCTTCCATCTTCTTTTACTTTCTTTAAACTCCCTCCTCCCTTTCTCTTACCTTGTCTCCCTCTCTCTCTTTCACTTCCCTTTTTCTTTATATCGTTCACTGTTCTCGCCTTTAAGCTCTCTCTCTCTCTCTCTCTCTCTCTTTTACTTTCTCCTATCCTCTTTCACCACTTTCCAATTCTTCTCCCCGGTGTGGTAAACAACAGACCAACAGTAGAATGAGGGGCGACAAGGCGAGGCATAATAAAATATGATATTGGTACAGTGAAGAGAGAGAGAGAGAGAGAGAGAGAGAGAGAGAGAGAGAGAGAGAGAGAGAGAGAGAGAGAGACTTTGTTGTCAGTGAGTTACAAGATGAATGAGTTTAGTCTCTCTCTCTCTCTCTCTCTCTCTCTCTCTGTGTCTCCAACGAGTTATACCCAGAGCCAAATACTACTAGTGGGTCACATTAAGCGAGACACAGGGATTACACGGACCTCTGCCACCACCACACCACCACCACAACACAAACCATCACACCACCACCACCACACCACCACCGCACCACCACACCACCACCACGGATTAACCTTTTCACAACAGATCATAGAAGAGATAGAGCGCCCATTTAAAAGTCACATCTGCTGGGAAAAACTGTTCGCCTCGTCCCACCCCGCCCTGCCCCCTTCCCCTACCCTCTGCCTCTTCCCCTACCCTCCTCTTCCCCTTCTTCCCCTACCCTCTCCCTCTCTTTCCCCATTCTCCCTAACCTCTCCTCCCTTCCCTTCCCTCCCTCTTTTCCCTACTCTCTCCCCTTCCCTCCGTCCTTCCCTCCTAACCCCTTAGTTCCCACACTAGGGATTTAACGTGACCCTCCCTCCCCCAGTGTATAATTTAAAGGTGTTTGGGTCTAGTGTACCCCAGTGACTTTAACCCTACTCCTATCCCACCACCACTCCACCACCACTCCACCTCCCCCACCACTCACCATGTTACTCCACCACCACCCACCACCACCACTTCACCTCCCCCACTCACCATGTTCCTCCACCACCACTCCACCACCACTTCACCTCCCCCACTCACCATGTTCCTCCACCACCACTCCACCACCACTTCACCTCCCCCACTCACCATGCTCGTCCATGTCTGACAAGGATGATAATTATACCTTACTTGATGTCATATAATTTTGAAGAGTCTTATTAAGCACCATGCTCTCTCTCTCTCTGTCTCTCTCTCTCTCTCTGTCTCTTCCCCTTAAGCTACTCAATACTCTCGTTACTATTTCCTTTGACTCAATCAGTCGCCTCTTCATGGACCGATCACCATGCGCCACGTGTCAACCTACGACTACTCAAGCAACCAATCACGTTATCAATCACCCACTGAAGGACCAATCACCATGGCCACGTGTCAACCTACGACTACCAAGCAACCAATCACGTTATCAATCACCCACTGAAGGACCAATCACCATGGCCACGTGTCAACCTACGACTACTCAAGCAACCAATCACGTTATCAATCACCCACTGAAGGTCCAATCACCATGCGCCACGTGTCAACCTACGACTACTCTTGAGCCAATCACCTGCCTGCTGACGGGCCAATCATCAAGTTCCACGTGGAGTCTTGAACTGCCTCACCCTACCACTCTGTTATCTTCACTACTGTCTATTATTATAACTGGTACTACAACAACTACTATCACCACGTTAGTATATTACAACCCTAACAACCTAACAAACAAAGTACACAACTTATTAAATCAGGCTCACCTAATGAAAACCCGCCTGGGATAAACGCCCTAATAAAACCCGGATATTTTAGTGTTTTTAGTTCAGGTTTACAGTCCGGTGTCTTGTTGTATTTTAAGGTTATAATTCTACAACTACAACACCCCAGGAATGTTATGGTGTGTTGTAGAGGACTGTGTCAGCAGATATTGTTTCTTTATTTTTATATTCAGTATTTTGTAATGTTGTATACGTTCACAATGCATTTATCTACACAGGAGAGGGAGGAGGAGGGGAGGTAGGTGGGGGTGTGCAGGAGGTTAGGTTGGTTGGTTGGTTGGTTGGGTGTGTAGGTTGTTGTTGTGTTGGTTGAGAGTTGTGTTTTAGAGTTGGGTTGGGTTGTTGGTGGGTTGTTGGTTAGAGTTAGGTTGGGTTAGGTTAGGTAGAGCAGGTTAGGTTCGTTCATCTACAGGTGAAATAAACTGTTATCTATCTTCATCAAACCTTATCATCTTCCGTATCTTAAATCGTGGAGGAGGGAAGAAGAAGAAGGAAGAAGAGGAAGAAGAAGGAAGAAGAAGAAAGAAGACGAAGAAGGAAGAATAGGAAGAAGAAGAAGAAAAGACGCCTCCAAACTGACCTGTATTGCCGAATGCTCTTTAGGAAATTATCTGAGAGGTGTAGCGAGGGGAGGAAGGCAAGACCCAGGCAGCTAGCAACTGAACACTCCGCTTCCCTCCCTCCCAAGTTCGAGTCAGCTGGGGCGATATATTTATAACTTCAAATGAGACGGGAAGAGGGGCAGGGAGGAAGGGGTGGAGGTGAGGGGAGGGGGGGAAGAGAAGAGGGAGGGGGGTGAGGGGAAGGGGTGGAGGAGAGGAGAGGGAGGAACACTTGAGATAGGTTTCCAGAACTGAACTCTTCAAATCAGGTAATGTAAGCCCTGAGATTTTAGCTTGAGAGAAAGACGGAGACAGAAAGAAAGAGACAGGCAGAGAGAGAGAGAGAGATAAAGACAGAAAGAGGGATAAGAGAGAAAACACACACACACACACACACACACACACACACACACACACACACACACACACACACACACACACACGAGTTAAAGATAAAACTATTCAACTCAAGACCAGAATCAAAGATGAAAATTTTATGGCAATGACCTATGACCTCGTGACCCCTGACCTGGTGACCTCTGACGACCAAGGTAACACAAGAATCTGCCAGGGATGTGAGTGACTTTATGAGATCTGCAGGTACTGTAGTGAGCCTCTCCAACACACTGGTAGGCTTCTATTTTATTACCTGACTTACATGTTCCTGACCTTTAACCTTTGACCTTGAGATATTTAACCTCTGATTCGTGACCTTTAACCTCAGGACCTATAACATCTGATCCCATGACCCCTGACCTTGTGACCTTCTTTAACCTTCTCACAACTGACCTTGTATCCATCACACCTGAACACCTTCACTAATTACAAACCAGGTACACATTATCAACGTGATCGACTTAAGGTGCCCCAGGAGGAACCAGCGACCCTAGGACATAATGTGAGTATAGTTACCACCAGCCACCGCACCTCATCTTATATAAACACTTTTATTATTGTTTAAACCTACCCAATAGACTTACCAGTGACGTATATGAATGATGATCAAGTGTAATATGCCCCCTACCCTCTTAACCCTCCCCCACCCTGCCCCAACCCCCACCTTCCCTCACCATAAAAGTCCTCATATGACCCGTACTTAAACCAAACAACAATAACTG
>NW_024750843.1:0-19044 GCF_018991925.1 Homarus americanus
TTGGCCTGTTCCAGCTTTTCCTCCTGCTCCATCTTGGCCTGTTCCAACTCGAGTTCTTTCATTTTGATTTGGAACTCGAACCTAGCTCGTTCTAGTTCTAAGGCGTCTACTCTTTGTGTTTTTTCTTGAGGGCTAGCCAGAACCTGAGGCAAATTCTGAGTGAGGAGGGGTGGTGGATAGTGGTTGAAGTATCTTGGACATGGGCGTTAATTGGTCAACAGCGGATTCTTCTAAAACTTCTTGTTGAACCAACATTTCAATTACCTGATTTTTTAACATTTCCTTAGGCATTTGCTGTGAATATGGGATATTGTAATAGGTGGCTATACTTTTCCATTCTTTTTTCAGGATATTAACACGTAATTTAGCTACGGAAGGATTTTCAATAAAATCCTGAGATCAAAACCTGAGGTGGCCATTGTTAAGAAAAATAGGATAAATTAATTAATGGTCAAAAGATAAGATACGTGGATTACCCTAGAAAATATCACGGCAGTGGATAACCAGAAAGTCCCGAAAACTAACCAAGTTATACCTAGGGAAATTACACTTATGATTATTGTTCTTCTGAGAAGATCCTTAGATAAGGATAAGAGACTTGAAAGAGGTAGGGCGTATTCGGCATAAATATAAAGATCCGGATTAACAACCCTGATATACTTGAAAGAGGAAGGGCGTATTACGGCATTAATATAAAGATCCGGATTAACAACCCTGATAAATGGTATGATTGACCCTGAAAGAGATAATGAGAAGAACAATAATTGAGGCTTTATAATTATGGGGTCCTGGTAGAGCGGGGCGTCCCAAGATATCACTACACCGTAAACTAGTGACTATGGAACAGCCTACTCTGGAGTGAGGGTACGGCATTAAACAGATCCGGATTCTTCCCTACACTCGATAAGACTTACTACACGACTGCCACGTGTAATAACAGGTAAGCCTTATGACACTTGGAACCTAATATCCTACGGCTGTCACTCTTACTGTACGATAATACCAATATATGCACACACATATGAAGGAAACTTTAAACCACCGTAAAGCAATTGTGAACAGAAGTGACTGGGAGGAATAATTAACAAGGAGTAACAAGGGAGGAAGGAATATGGTACTTAAGGTCGTGTCCTGTCACGGTCGCCATTTGTTATGAGTTGGGGATTTAGAATATAGTTAAACGTCTACCCAGATCCCAACAGGTAACAACAATAAAAA
The DNA here is from genome assembly GCF_018991925.1 of Homarus americanus. Taxonomy (NCBI): domain Eukaryota; kingdom Metazoa; phylum Arthropoda; class Malacostraca; order Decapoda; family Nephropidae; genus Homarus; species Homarus americanus. The sequence goes on from NW_024750843.1 coordinate 1,219, forward strand.
AACAAAGACAATTGGACTATAAAAGGTAGACAAAGGATGCGAGTTTTCGTTGTGTATAATAAAGTACCATAAATTCCTTAACAAAATATTCAGCTATCTATAATTTACCCTTAACCATATTTAACCTAAACATTAACAGTATATACATATTAATACAACATAAACAATTTTGAAGCAAGTGGACGTGGGGGAGGCAATACAAGATTACAAATACTTAAGTGAGGAGCTGAGATGGCTGACGAGTAAGGCTGAGTATTGTAGAAGACGGTAGGTAGTCACTGTCCGTAGGTTTAGAGGATAGATGATCCTGTGGTCACTTCCCAGAGCCAAGTGAAGTCTCCTCGAACTCGAGCTGACAAAGAAGACTTGGAGGAAGTGACGCAACAACCAGGATATGGAGAAGGGAAACCCCGGAGTGTTAACTAAGATGAGTCATACTCGTGTCTCGTCCCTAGATGGCGTTGCTCGTGCTGCTGGGTAGGTAGATCAAGACAATAGATGGCGTGGTTCGTAGTGCTGGGCGGAGGGGTTCGTAACAAGTATAACAAAGTCCCCTCATCGAGTATATCAAAGCCTCCTGATCGAGTATAACAAAGTCCCCTGATTGAGTATAACAAAGTCCCCTGGTCGAGTATACGTCCCCTGATCGAGTATAACAAAGGCCCCTAATCGAGGAAAACAAAGACCCCAGATCGAGTACAACAAACTCCCTTGATCGAGTATAACAAAGCCACCCTGATCGAATATTACAAAGTCCCCTGATCATGTATAACCAAGTCCCCTGATCGAGTATAACAAAGACCCCTATTCGAGTATAACAAAGGCCCCTAATGGAGTATACCAAAGACCCTGATGGAGTATAACAAAGTCCCCTGGTTGAGTATAACAAAGGCCCATGATCGAGTATAACAAAGGCCCATGATCGAGTATAACAAAGTCACCTGATCGAGTATAACAAAGTCCTGTTATCGAACAAAATCCCCTGGTAGCGTATAACAATGTCCCCTGGTCGAGTATAACAAAGTCTCCTGGTCGAGTATAACAAAGTCCCCTGGTCGAGTATAACCAAGGCCCCTGATCGAGAAAGACAAAGTCCCCTGATCGAGAAAGACAAAGTCCCCTGATCTAATATAACAAAGTCCCCTCATCGAATATAACAAAGTCCCCTGGTCGCGTATAACAAAGTCCCCTGGTCGAGTATAACAAAGTTCCCTGCTCGTGTATAACAAAGACCCCGGGTGAGTATAACAAAGCCTCCTAATAGAGTAAAACAAAGTCCCGTGATCGAGTATATCACATCCCCTGATCGAGTATAACATATCCCCTGATCGTGTATAACAAAGTTCCCTGGTCGAGTATACTAATGTCCCATGATCGAGTATAACAAAGGCCCCTGATCGAGCATAACAAACTCTCCTGGTCGAGTAAAACAAAGTCCCCTGGTCGAATAATACAAAGTCCCCTCATCAATTATAACAAAGTCCCCTGATCGAGTATAACAAAGACCCCTATTCGAGTATTACAAAGGCCCCTAATGGAGTATACCAAAGACCCCGATAGAGTATAACAAAGTCCCCTGATCGAGGAAAACAAAGCCCACTGATCGAGTATAACAAAGTCCCCTTATCGAGTATAACAAAGTCTCCTGATCGAGTATAATAAAGCTCCCTGACTGAGTATAACAAAGTCCCCTGATCGAGTATATCAAACCCCCCTGCTCGAGTATAATAAAGGCCCTGATCGAGTATACCAAATTCTCATGATCGTGTATACCAAATTCCCCTGGTTCGAGTATAAAAAAAAGCCCCTGATTTAGTATAACAAATCCCCCTAATCAAGTATAACAAAGTCCCCTGATCGATTATAACAAAGGCCCCTAATCGAGTCTAACAAAGTCCTCTGATCGAGTATAGCAAAGGCCCTTGATCGAGTATAACAAATGCCCCTCATCGAGTATAACAAAGTCACCTAATCGAAAATAACAAAGCCCCCTGATCGAGTATAACAAAGGCCACTGGTCGACTATAACAAAGGACCCTGGTCGAGTATAACAAAGTCCCCTGATCGAGTATAACAAAGCCCAATCATCGAGTAAAAGAAAGTCCCCCTATCGAGTAAAACAAAGTCCCCTGATCGAGTATATCAAAGCCCCCTGATCGAGTAAAACAAAGTTCCCTGCTCGAGTATAACAAAGTCCCCTGATCGAGTATAACAAAGTCCCCCTGATCGAATATTACAAAGTCCCCTTTCAAGTCTAACAAAGTCCCCTGATCGAGTATAACAAAGTCCCCTGGTCGAGTATAACAAAGGACCCTCATGGAGTATAACAATGACCCTGATGGAGTATAACAAAGTCCCCTAATCGAGTATAACACATCCCCTGATAGAGTATAACATATCCCCTGATCCTTGTATAACAAAGTTCCCTGGTCGAGTATAGTACTGTCCCCTAATCAAGTATAATAAAGCCCCCTGATCGAGTATAACAAAGTCCCCTGGTCGAGTATAACAAAGTCCCCTGATCGAGTATACCAAAGTCCTCTGATCGAGTATAACAAAGTCCACTGATCGGGTATAACAAAGGACCTTGATCGAGTATAATAAAGGCCCCTAATCGAGTTAAACAAAGTCCCTTGATCGAGTATAACAAATCCCCTGATCTAGTAAAACAAAGTCCCTCGATCGAGTATAACAAAGTCCTCTGATCGAATATAACAAAGTCCAATGGTCGTGGATAACAGAGTCCCCTGGTCGAGTATAACAAATTCCTCTTATCGAGTATAACAAAGTCCCCTGGATGAGTAAAACACTGGCCCATGATTGAGTATAACAAAGGCCCCTCATCGAGTATAACAAAGGCCCCTCATCGAGTCTATGAAAGTCCCCTGATCGATTATGACAAAGGCCCTTGATCGATTTTTACAAATTCCCCTAATCGAGTATAACAAAGTCCCCTGGTCGAGTATAACAAAGTCCCCTGGTCGAGTATAACAAAGGTCCCTGGTCGAGTATAACCAAGCCCCCTGATCCAGAATAACAACGTCCTCTGATCGAATATAACAAAGTCCCCTAATCGAGCATAACAAAGGCCCCCTGATCGAATAATTCAAAGTCCCTTGATCAAGTATAACAAAGTCCCCTGATCAAGTATAACAAAGTCCCGTGGTCGAGTATAACAAAGGCCCCTAATGGAGCATAACAAAGTCCCTGATGGAGTATAACAAAGTCCCCTGATCGAGGAAAACAAAGCCCCCAGATCGAGTATAACAAAGGCCCCTGAACGAGTATAACAAAGTCGCGTGATCGACCACAACAAAGACCCCTGGTCGAGTATAACAAAACCACCTGATCGAGTATAACAAAGTCCTCTGGTTGAGTATAACAAAGCCCCCTGATCGAGTATAACAAAGTCCCCTGATCCAGTATAACAAATTCCCCTGATCGAGTATAACAAAGGCCCCCGGTTGAGTATAACAAAGCCTCCTGACTGAGTATAACAAAGTCCCCTAATCGAGTATAACACATCCCCTGATCGAGTATAACATATCCCCTGATCGTGTATAACAAAGTTCCCTGTTCGAGTATAGTAATGTCCCTTGATCGAGTATAACAAAGGCCCCTGTTCGAGTATATCAAAGCTCCCCTGATCGAATCTTACAAAGTCCCCTGATCAAGTATAACAAAGTCCCCTGATCGAGCATAACAAAGGCCCCTGGTCGAGTATAACCAAGGCCCCTGATCGAGAATAACAAAGTCCTATGATCGAATATAACAAAGTCCCCTTATCGAGCATAACAAAGCCCCCCTGATCGAATAATACAAAGTCCCCTGATCAAGTATAACACATCCCCTGATCGAGTATAACATATGCCCTGATCGAGTATAACAATGTCCCCTGATCGAGTATAACAAAGGCCCCTCATCGTGTATAACAAAGTCCCCTTATCTAACATAACAAAGGCCCCTGGTCGAGTATAACAAAGCCCTCCTGATCGAATATTACAAAGTCCCCTGATCAAGTATAACAAAGTCCCATGATCGAGTATATCAAAGTCCCCTGGTCGAGGAAAACAAAGCCCCCTCATCGATTATAACAAAGTCCCCTCATCGAGTATAACAAAGTCTCTTTTTTGACCATAACAAAGGCCCCTGGTCGAGTATAACAAAGCCCGCTGATCGAGTATAACAAAGTCCCCTGATCGAGTATATCAAACCCCTCTGGTCGAGTATAATAAGGGCAATGATCGAGTTTAACAAAATCTCATGATCGAGTATAAGAAATTCCCCTGGTTCGAGTATAACAAAAGCCCCTGATATAATATAACAAAGGCCCCTCATCGAGAATAACAAAGTACCCTGATCGATTATGACAAACGCCCTTGATCGAGTATAACAAAGGCCCCTGATCGAGTATTACAAAATCCCCTGATCGAGTATAACAAAGTCCCCTGATCGAGTATAACACATCCCCTGATCGAGTATAAGAAAGTCCCCTCATCGAATATAACAAAGTCCCCTGTTCGCGTATAACAAAATCCCCTGGTCGAGTATAACAAAGTTCCCTGGTCGTGTATAACGAAGCCCCCGGTTGAGTATAACAAAGCCTCCTAATTGAGTAAAACAAAGTCCCGTGATCAAGTATATCACATCCCCTGATCGAGTATAACATATCCCCTGATCGTGTATAACAAAGTTCCCTGGTCGAGTATACTAATGTCCCCTGCTCGAGTATAACAAAGGCCCCTGATTGAGTATATCAAACTCCCCTGGTCGAGTAAAATAAAGTCCCCTGGTCGAGTATAACCAAGGCCCCTGATCGAGAATAACAAAGTCCCCTTATCGAGCATAACAAAGGCCCCTGGTCGAGCATAACAAAGACCCCAGGTCGAGTATAACTAAGCCACCTGATCGAGTATAACAAAATTCCCCTTGTTGAGTATAACAAAGCCCCCTGATCGAGTATAACAAAGTCCCCTGATCGTGTATAACAAAGTCCCCTAATCGAGTATAACAAAGGCCCCCAGTTGAGTATAAGAAAGCCTCCTAATCGAGTATAACAAAGTCCCCTGATCGAGTATAACACATCCCCTGATCGAGTATAACATATCCCTTGATCGTGTATAACAAAGTTTCCTGGTCGAGTATAGTAATGTCCCCTGATCGAGTATAACAAAGGACCCTAATCGAGTATAATAAAGTCCCTTGATCGAGTATCACAAAGCCCCCCTGATCGAATATTACAAAGTCCCCCTGATCAAGTATAACAAAGTCCCCTGATCGAGTATAACAAATTCGCGTGATCGACCACAACAAAGACCCCTGGTCGAGTATAACAAAACCACCTGATCGAGTATAACAAAGTCCTCTGGTTGAGTATAACAAAGGCCCCTGATCGAGTAAAACAAAGGCCCCCGGTTGAGTGTACCAAAGCCTCCTGATCGAGTATAACAAAGTCCCCTGATCGAGTATAACACATCCCCTGATAGAGTGTAACATATCCCCTGATCGTGTACAACAAAGTTCCCTGGTCGAGTATAGTAATGTCCCCTGATCGAGTATAACAAAGCCCCCTGATCGAGTATAACAAAGTCCCCTGGTCGAGTATAACAAAGTCCCCTGATCGAGTTTACCAAAGTCCTCTAATCGAGTATAACAAAGTCCACTGATCGGGTATAACAAAGGCCCTTGATCGAGTATAATAAAGGCCCCTAATCGAGTTTAACAAAGTCCCTTGATCGAGTATAACAAAGCCCCCTGATCTAGTAAAACAAAGTCCCACGATCGAGTATAACAAAGTCCTCTGATTGAATATAACAAAGTCGCCTGGTCGAGTATAACAAAGTCCCCTGGTCGAGTATAACAAAGTCCTCTGGTCGAGTATAACCAAGCCCCCTGATCGAGAATAACAAAGTCCTCTGACCGAATATAACAAAGTCCCCTTATCGAGCATAACAAAGGCCCCCTGATCGAATAATTGAAAGTCCCTTGATCAAGTATAACAAAGTCCTCTGATCGAGTATAACAAAGTCCCGTGGTCGAGTATAACAAAGGCCTCTAATGGAGCATAACAAAGTCCCTGATGGAGTATAACAAAGTCCCCTGATCGAGGAAAACAAAGCCCCCAGATCGAGTATAACAAAGGCCCCTGAACGAGTATAACAAAGTCGCGTGATCGAGCACAACAAAGACCCCTGGTCGAGTATAACAAAACCACCTGATCGAGTATAACAAAGTCCTCTGGTTGAGTATAACAAAGCCCCCTGATCGAGTATAACAAAGTCCCCTGATCCAGTATAACAAATTCCCCTGATCGAGTATAACAAAGGCCCCCGGTTGAGTATAACAAAGCCTCCTGACTGAGTATAACAAAGTCCCCTAATCGAGTATAACACATCCCCTGATCGAGTATAACATATCCCCTGATCGTGTATAACAAAGTTCCCTGTTCGAGTATAGTAATGTCCCTTGATCGAGTATAACAAAGGCCCCTGTTCGAGTATATCAACGCTCCCCTGATCGAATCTTACAAAGTCCCCTGATCAAGTATAACAAAGTCCCCTGATCGAGCATAACAAAGGCCCCTGGTCGAGTATAACCAAGGCCCCTGATCGAGAATAACAAAGTCCTCTGATCGAATATAACAAAATCCCCTTATCGAGCATAACAAAGCCCCCCTGATCGAATAATACAAAGTCCCCTGATCAAGTATAACACATCCCCTGATCGAGTATAACATATGCCCTGATCGAGTATAACAATGTCCCCTGATCGAGTATAACAAAGGCCCCTCATCGTGTATAACAAAGTCCCCTTATCGAGCATAACAAAGGCCCCTGGTCGAGTATAACAAAGCCCTCCTGATCGAATATTACAAAGTCCCCTGATCAAGTATAACAAAGTCCCATGATCGAGTATATCAAAGTCCCCTGGTCGAGGAAAACAAAGCCCCCTCATCGATTATAACAAAGTCCCCTCATCGAGTATAACAAAGTCTCCTTGTTGACCATAACAAAGGCCCCTGGTCGAGTATAACAAAGCCCGCTGATCGAGTATAACAAAGTCCCCTGATCGAGTATATCAAACCCCTCTGGTCGAGTATAATAAGGGCAATGATCGAGTTTAACAAAGTCTCATGATCGAGTATAAGAAATTCCCCTGGTTCGAGTATAACAAAAGCCCCTGATATAATATAACAAAGGCCCCTCATCGAGTATAACAAAGTACCCTGATCGATTATGACAAACGCCCTTGATCGAGTATAACAAAGGCCCCTGATCGAGTATTACAAAATCCCCTGATCGAGTATTACAAAGTCCCCTGATCGAGTATAACACATCCCCTGCGAGTCGAGTATAAGAAAGGCCCCTCATCGAGTATAACAAAGGCCCCTCATGGAATCTAACAAAGTCCCCTGATCGATTATGGCAAAGGCCCTTGATCGAGTATTACAAAGTCCCCTGATCGAGTATAACAAAGTCCCCTGGTCAAGTTAGTTTAATGCCATTTAAAGTTAGTTTAACACCTTTTGAAGTTAGTTTAACACCATTTGAAGTTAGTTTAATGCCATTTAAAGTTAGTTTAACGCCATTTAAAGTTAGTTATACGTCATTTCAAGTTAGTTTAACGCCATTTTCAGTTAGTTATACGTCATTTCAAGTTAGTTTAATGCCATTTGAAGTTAGTTTAACATCATTTGCAGTGTTTAAAGCCATTAAAAGTTAGTTTAACGCCATTTGAAGTTAGTTTAACGTCATTTGCAGTTAGTGTAACGCCATTTAAAGTTAGTTTAACGACATGTGAAGTTAGTTTAAAGCCATTTGAAGTTAGTTTAATGCCTTTTAAATTTAGTTTAACGCCATATAAAGTTAATTTAACGTCATTTAAAGCTAATTGAACGCCATCTGAAGTTAGTGTAACGCAATTTGAAGAACGTTTACTGCCATTTGCAACACGTTAAACGCCATTTATAGTTAGTTTAATGCCATTTAAAGTTAGTTTAACACATTTTGAAGTTAGTTTAACACCATTTGAAGTTAGTTTAATGCCATTTAAAGTTAGTTTAACGCCATTTAAAGTTAGGTTTACGTCATTTCAAGTTAGGTTAATGCCATTTAAAGATAGTTTAGCGCCATTTGAAGTTAGTTTATCGCCATTTGAAGTTAGCTTAATGCTAATCGAGAATAACAAATTCCCCTGATCGAGTATAACAAATTCCCCTTATCGAATATAACAAAGTCCCCTGGTCGCGTATAACAAAGACCCCTGGTCGAGTATAACAAAGTTCCCTGGTCGTGTATAACAAAGCCCCCGGTTGAGTATAACAAAGCCTCCTAATCGAGTAAAACAAAGTTCCGTGATCGAGTATATCACATCCCCTGATCGAGTATAACATATCCCCTGATCGTGTATAACAAAGTTCCCTGGTCGAGTATACTAATGTCCCGTGCTCGAGTATAACAAAGGCCCCTGATCGAGTATAACAAACTCCCCTGGTCGAGTAAAACAAAGTCCCCTGGTCGCGTATAACAATGTCCCCTGTCGCGTATAACAATGTCCCCTGGTCGAGTATAACAAAGTCCCCTGGTCGAGTATAACCAAGGCCCCTGATCGAGAATTACAAAGTCCCCTGATCGAATATAACAAAGTCCCCTCATCGAATATAACAAAGTCCCCTGTTCGCGTATAACAAAGTCCCCTGGTCGAGTATAACAAAGTTCCCTGGTCGTGTATAACGAAGCCCCTGGTTGAGTATAACAAAGCCTCCTAATTGAGTAAAACAAAGTCCCGTGATCGAGTATATCACATCCCCTGATCGAGTATAACATATTCCCTGATCGTGTATTACAAAGTTCCCTGGTCGAGTATACTAATGTCCCCTGCTCGAGTATAACAAAGGCCCCTGATCGAGTATAACAAACTCCCCTGGTCGAGTAAAATAAAGTCCCCTGGTCGAGTATAACCAAGGCCCCTGATCGAGAATTACAAAGTCCCCTGATCGAATATAACAAAGTCCCCTCATCGAATATAACAAAGTCCCCTGTTCGCGTATAACAAAGTCCCCTGGTCGAGTATAACAAAGTTCCCTGGTCGTGTATAACGAAGCCCCCGGTTGAGTATAACAAAGCCTCCTAATTGAGTAAAACAAAGTCCCGTGATCGAGTATATCACATCCCCTGATCGAGTATAACATATTCCCTGATCGTGTATAACAAAGTTCCCTGATCGAGTATACTAATGTCCCCTGCTCGAGTATAACAAAGGCCCCTGATCGAGTATAACAAACTCCCCTGGTCGAGTAAAATAAAGTCCCCTGGTCGAGTATAACCAAGGCCCCTGATCGAGAATAACAAAGTCCCCTTATCGAGCATAACAAAGACCCCAGGTCGAGTATAACTAAGCCACTTGATCGAGTATAACAAAATTCCCCTTGTTGAGTATAACAAAGCCCCCTGATCGAGTATAACAAAGTCCCCTGATCGTGTATAACAAAGTCCCCTAATCGAGTATAACAAAGGCCCCCAGTTGAGTATAAGAAAGCCTCCTAATCGAGTATAACAAAGTCCCCTGATCGAGTATAACACATCCCCTGATCGAGTATAACATATCCCTTGATCGTGTATAACAAAGTTTCCTGGTCGAGTATAGTAATGTCCCCTGATCGAGTATAACAAAGGCCCCTGATCGAGTATAACAAAGTCCCTTGATCGAGTATCACAAAGCCCCCCTGATCGAATATTACAAAGTCCCCTGATCAAGTATAACAAAGTCCCCTGATCCAGTATAACAAAGACCCCTATTCGAGTATTACAAAGGCCCCTAATGGAGTATACCAAAGACCCTGATGGAGTATAGCAAAGTCCCCTGATCGAGGAAAACAAAGCCTCCTGATCGAGTATAACAAAGTCCCCTTATCGAGTATAACAAAGCCTAATCATCGAGTATAACAAAGTCCCCCCATCGAGTAAAACAAAGTCCCCTGATTGAGTATATCAAAGCCCCCTGATCGAGTAAAACAAAGTCCCCTGGTCGAGTATATCAAAGCCCCCTCATCGAGTATAACAAAGTCCCCTAATCGAGTATAACAAAGTCCCCTGGTCGAGTTTAACAAAGGCCCCTGATCGAGTATAACAAAGTCCCCTGATCGAGTATAACAAAGGCCCCTAATCGAGTATAACAAAGTCCCCTAATCGAGCATAACTAAGTCCCCTGGTCGAGTATAACAAAGCCCCCCTGATCGAATATTACAAAGTCCCCTGATCAGGTATAACAAAGTCCCCTGATCGAGTATAACAAAGTCCCCTGGTCGAGTATAACAAAGGCCTCTGATGGAGTATAACAAAGACCCTGATGGAGTATAACAAACTCCCCTGGTCGATATAAACAAAGTCCCCTGATCGAGAATAACAATGTCCCTTGATCGAGTATAACAAAAGCCCCAAATCAAGTATAACAAAGGCCCCCGGTTGAGTATAACAAAGCATCCTGATCGAGTATAGCAAAGTCCCCTGATCGAGTGTAACACATCCCCTGATCGAGTAAAACATATTCCCTGATCCTGTATAACAAAGTTCCCTGATGGAGTATAACAACGTCCCCTGGTCGATATAAACAAAGCCCCGTGCTCAAGTATAACAAAGGCCCCTGATCGAGTAAAACAAAGTTCCCCGATCGAGTATAATAAAGTCCCCTGATCGAATATAAAACAGCTCCCAGATCGAGTAAAACAAAGTCTCCTGGTTGAGTGTAACAAAGTCCCTTGATCGAGTAACAAGGCCCCCTGATCGAGTAAAACAATGTTCCCCGATCGAGTAAAGCAAAGTCCTCTGATCGAGTATAACAAAGTTACGTGGTCGTGTATTACAAACTCCCCTGGTCGAGTATAACAAATTCCCCTGACCGATTATAACAAAGTCCCCTGGTTGAGTATAACAAAGGCCCATGATCGAGTATAAAAAAGGCCCCTGATCGAGTATAACAAAGGCCCATGATCGAGTATAACAAAGTCCCCTGGTCGAGCACAACAAAGCACCCTGGTCGAGTATAACAAAGCCCCCTGATCGAGTATAACAAAGTCCCCTGATCGAGTATATCAAAACCCCCTGGTCGAGCATAATAAAGGCCCTGAACGAGTATAACAAGGTCTCATGATCGAGTATAACAAATTCCCCTGGTTCGAGTATAACCAAAGCCCCTGATAGAGTATAACAAAGGCTCCTGATCGAGAATAACGAATGCCCCTCATCGAGTATAACAAAGTCCCCTAATCGAATATAACAAAGCCCTTTGATCGAGTATAACAAAGGCCACTGGTCGAGCATAACAAAGGACCCTGGTCGAGTATAACAAAGTCCCCTGATCGAGTATAACAAGGTCCAATCATCGAGTATAACAAATACCCTGATCGAGTATAACAAAGTCCCCTCATCGAGTATATCAAAGCCTCCTGATCGAGTATAACAAAGTCCCCTGATCGAGTATAACAAAGTCCCCTGGTTGAGTTTAACAAAGGCCCCTCATCGAGTATAACAAAGTCCCCTGATCGAGTATAACAACAAAGTCCCCTGGTCGAGTATAACCAAGCCCCCTGATCGAGAATAACAAAGTCCTCTGATCTAATATAACAAAGTCCCCTTACCGAGCATAACAAAGGCCCCCTGATCGAATAATACAAAGTCCCTTGATCAAGTATAACAAAGCCCCCTGATCGAGTATAACAAAGTCCCGTGGTCGAGTATAACAAAGGCCCCTAATGGAGCATAACAAAGTCCCTGATGGAGTATAACAAAGTCCCCTGATCGAGGAAAACAAAGCCCCCAGATCGAGTATAACAAAGTCCCCTCATCGAGTATAACAAAGGCCCCTGAACGAGTATAACAAAGTCGCGTGATCGAGCACAACAAAGACCCCTGGTCGAGTATAACAAAACCACCTGATCGAGTATAACAAAGTCCCCTGGTTGAGTATAACAAAGCCCCCTGATCGAGTATAACAAAGTCCCCTGATCCAGTAAAACAAATTCCCCTGATCAAGTATAACAAAGGCCCCCGGTTGAGAATAACAAAGCCTCCTGACTGAGTATAACAAAGTCCCCTGATCGAGTATAACACATCCCCTGATCGAGTATAACATATCCCCTGATCGTGTATAACAAAGTTCCTTGGTCGAGTATAGTAATGTCCCTTGATCGAGTATAACAAAGGCCCCTGTTCGAGTATATCAAAGCTCCCCTGAACGAATCTTACAAAGTCCCATGATGAAGTATAACAAAGTCCCCTGATCGAGCATAACAAAGGCCGTTGGTCGAGTATAACCAAGGCCCCTGATCGAGAATAACAAAGTCCTCTGATCGAATATAACAAAGTCCCCTTATCGAGCATAACAAAGCCCCCCTGATCGAATAATACAAAGTCCCCTGATCAAGTATAACACATCCCCTGATCGAGTATAACATATGCCCTGATCGAGTATAACAATGTCCCCTGATCGAGTATAACAAAGGCCCCTCATCGTGTATAACAATGTCCCCTTATCGAGCATAACAAAGGCCCCTGGTCGAGTATAACAAAGCCCTCCTGATCGAATATTACAAAGTCCCCTGATCAAGTATAACAAAGTCCCATGATCGAGTATATCAAAGTCCCCTGGTCGAGGAAAACAAATTCCCCTGATCGATTATAACAAAGTCCCCTGGTTGAGTATAACAAAGGCCCATGATCGAGTATAACAAAGGCCCCTCATCGAGTATAACAAATTCCCCTCATCGAGTATAAAAAATTCCCCTTATCGAGTATAACAAAGTCCCCTGGTCGAGCACAACAAAGCACCCTGGTCGAGTATAACAAAGTCCCTTGATCGAGTATATCAAAAACCCTGGTCGAGCATAATAAAGGCCCTGATCGAGTATAACAAGGTCTCATGATCGAGTATAACAAATTCCCCTGGTTCGAGTATAACAAAAGCCCCTGATAGAGTATAACAAAGGCTCCTGATCGAGTATAACAAAGTCCCCTGATCGAGCATAACAAAGGCCCCTGATCGAGTATAACAAAGCCCACTGATCGAGTATATCAAAGTCCCCTCATCGAGTATGTTACGAGTTGGGGATTTAGAATATAGTTATACGTCTACCCAGATCCCAACAGGTAACAACAATAAAAAAAACAAAGAAAATCGGACTCTAAAAGGGTAGACAAAGGATGCGAGTTTTCGTTGTATATAATAGAGTACCATAAATCCCTTAACAAAATATTCAGCTTATAAATTACCCTTAACCAAACTTAACCTAAACATTAACAGTATATACATATTAATACCACATAAACAATTTTGAAGCAAGTGGACGTGGGGGAGTTAACACAAAATACTAGTACTTAAGTGAGGAGCTGAGATGGCTGACGAGTAAGGCTGAGTATTGTAGAAGACGGTAGGTAGTCACTGCACGTAGGTTTAGAGGATAGATGATCCTGTGGTCACTTCCCAGAGCCAAGTGCTCTCTCCTCGAATTGGAGCTGACAAAGAAGACTTTGAGGAGGTGACGCAACAACCAGGATATGGAGAAGGGAAACCTCGGAGTGGTAACTAAGACGAGTCATACTCGTGTCTCGTCCCTAGATGGCGTTGCTCGTGGTGCTGGGTAGGTAGATCAGGACAATAGATGGCGTGGTTCGTAGTGCTGGGTGGAGGGGTTCGTAACAAGTATAACAAAGGCCCCTAATCGAGTCTAACAAAGTCCCCTGATCGAGTATAGCAAAGGCCCTTGATCGAGTATAACAAATGCCCCTCATCGAGTATAACAAAGTCCCCTAATCGAATATAACAAAGCCCTTTGATCGAATATAACAAAGGACACTGGTCGAGCATAACAAAGGACCCTGGTCGATTATAACAAAGTCCCCTGATCGAGTATAACAAAGTCCAATCATCGAGTATAACAAATACCCTGATCGAGTATAACAAAGTCCCCTCATCGAGTATATCAAAGCCCCCTGATTGAGTATAACAAAGTCCCCTGATCGCGTATAACAAAGTCCCCTGGTCGAGTGTAACAAAGGCCCCTCATCGAGTATAACAAAGTCCCCTGATCGAGTATAACAAAGTCCACTGGTCGAGTATAAGTCCCCTAATCGAGTACAACAAAGGCCCCTGATCGAGTATAACAAAGTCCACTTATCGAGCATAACAAAGGCCCCTGGTCGAGTATAACAAAGCCCCCCTGATCGAATATCATAAAGTCCCCTGATCAAGTACAACAAAGTCTCCTGGTCGAGTATAACAAAGGCCCCTGATGGAGTATAACACAGACCCTGATGGAGTATAACAAAGTCCCCTGATCGAGGAAAACAAAGCCCCCAGATCGAGTATAACAAAGTCCCTTGATCGAGTATAACAAAGCCCCCCTGATCGAATATTACAAAGTCCCCTAATCAAGTATAACAAAGTCCCCTGATCGAGTATAACAAATTCCCCTGATCGAGTATAACAAAGTCACCTGATCGAGTATAACAAAGTCCTGTTATCGAGTATAACAAAATCCCCTAGTCGCGTATAACAATGTCCCCTGGTCGAGTATAACAATGTCCTGTTATCGAGTATAACAAAATCCCCTGGTCGCGTATAACAATGTCCCCTGGTCGAGTATAACAAAGTCCCCTGGTCGAGTATAACAAAGTCCCCTGGTCGAGTATAACCAAGTCCCCTCATCGAATATAACAAAGTCCCCTCATCGAATATAACAAAGTCCCCTGGTCGCGTATAACAAAGTCCCCTGGTTGAGTATAACAAAGTTCCCTGGTCATGTATAACAAAGCCCCCGGTTGAGTATAACAAAGCCTCCTAATCGAGTAAAACAAAGTCCCGTGATCGAGTATATCACATCCCCTGATCGAGTATAACATATCCCCTAATCGTGTATAACAAAGTTCCCTGGTCGAGTATACTAATGTCCCCTGCTCGAGTATAACAAAGGCCCCTGATCGAGTATAACAAACTCGGCTGGTCGAGTAAAACAAAGTCCCCTGGTCGAGTATAACAATGTCCCCTGGTCGAGTATAACAAAGTCCCCTGGTCGAGTATAACAAAGTCCCCTGGTCGAGTATAACCAAGGCCCCTGATCGAGAATTACAAAGTCCCCTGATCGAATATAACAAAGGACCCTCATCGAGTATATCAAAGTCCTTTGATCGAATATAACAAAGGACCCTCATCGAGTATAACAAAGCCCAATGATCGAGTATATCAAAGTCCCCTGATCGAGTATAACAAAAGCTCCTAATCGAGTCTAACAAAGTCCCCTGATCGAGTATAACAAAGGCCCTTGATCGATGTATAACAAATGCCCCTCATCGAGTATAACAAAGTCCCCTAATCGAATATAACAAAGCCCTTAGATCGAGTATAACAAAGGACACTGGTCGAGCATAACAAAGGACCCTGGTCGAGTATAACAAAGTCCCCTGATCGAGTATAACAAAGTCCAATCATCGAGTATAACAAATACCCTGATCGAGTATAAGTCCCCTCATCGAGTATATCAAAGCCTCCTGAGAGTATAACAAAGTCCCCTGATCGAGTATAACAAAGTCCCCTGGTCAGAGTGTAACAAAGGCCCCTCATCGAGTATAACAAAGTCCCCTGGTCGAGTATAAGTCCCCTAATCGAGTATAACAAAGGCCCCTGATCGAGTATAACAAAGTCCCCTTATCGAGCATAAAAAGGGCCCCTGGTCGAGTATAACAAAGCCCCCCTGATCGATTATTACAAAGTCCCCTGATCAAATACAACAAAGTCCCCTGGTCGAGTATAACAAAGGCCCCTGATCAAGTATAAGAAAGTCCCCTGATCGAGTATAACAAATTCCCCTGATCGAGTATAACAAAGTCACCTGATCGAGTATAACAAAGTCCTGTTATCGAGTATAACAAAATCCCCTGGTCGCGTATAACAATGTCCCCTGGTCGAGTAAAACAATGTCCTGTTATCGAGTATAACCAAATCCCCTGGTCGCGTATAACAATGTCCCCTGGTCGAGTATAACAAAGTCCCCTGGTCGAGTATAACAAAGTCCCCTGGTCGAGTATAACCAAGGCCCCTGATCGAATATAACAAAGTCCCCTCATCGAATATAACAAAGTCCCCTGGTCGCGTATAACAAAGTCCCCTGGTCGAGTATAACAAAGTTGCCTGGTCATGTATAACAAAGCCCCCGGTTGAGTATAACAAAGCCTCCTAATCGAGTAAAACAAAGTCCCGTGATCGAGTATATCACATCCCCTGATCGAGTATAACATATCCTCTGATCGTGTATAACAAAGTTCCCTGGTCGAGTATACTAATGTCCCCTGCTCGAGTATATCAAAGTCCCCTGATCGAGTATAACAAAGGCCCCTAATCGAGTCTAACAAAGTCCCCTGATCGAGAATAGCAAAGGCCCTTGATCGAGTATAACGAATGCCCCTCATCGAGTATAACAAAGTCCCCTAATCGAATATAACAAAGCCCTTTGATCGAGTATAACAAAGGCCACTGGTCGAGCATAAAAAGGACCCTGGTCGAGTATAACAAAGTCCCCTGATCGAGTATAACAAACTCCAATCATCGAGTATAACAAATACCCTGATCGAGTATAACAAAGTCCCCTCATCGAGTATATCAAAGCCTCCTCATCGAGTATAACAAAGTCCCCTGATCGAGTATAACAAAGTCCCCTTGTCGAGTGTAACAAAGGCCCCTCATCGAGTATAACAAAGTCCCCTGATCGAGTATAACAAAGTCCCCTGGTCGAGTATAAGTCCCCTGATCGAGTATAACAAAGGCCCCTAATCGAGGAAAACAAAGACCCCAGATCGAGTATAACAAAGTCCCTTGATCGAGTATAACAAAGTCCCCCTGATCGAATATTACAAAGTCCCCTGATCAAGTATAACAAAGTCCCCTGATCGAGTATAACAAAGACTATTCCGGAGTATAACAAGGCCCTAATGGGTATACCAAAGGCCCTGATGGAGTATAACAAGTCCCTTGATCGAGTATAACAAAATTCCCTGATCAGGTATAACAAGTCCCTGGTTGGGGTATAACCAAAAGGCTATGATACCATTGATTATAACAAAGGCCCATGATCGAGTATAACAAAGTCACCTGATCGAGTATAACAAAGTCCTGTTATCGAGTATAACAAAATCCCCTGGTCGCGTATAACAATGTCCCTTGGTCGAGTATAACAAAGTCCCCTGGTCGAGTATAACAAAGTCCCCTGGTCGAGTATAACCAAGGCCCCTGATCGAGAATTACAAAGTCTCCTGATCGAATATAACAAAGTCCCCTCATCGAATATAACAAAGTCCCCTGGTCGCGTATAACAAAGTCCCCTGGTCGAGTATAACAAAGTTCCCTGGTCGTGTATGACAAAGCCCCCGGTTGAGTATAACAAAGCCTCCTAATAGAGTAAAACAAAGTCCCGTGATCGAGTATATCACATCCCCTGATCGAGCATAACATATCCCCTGATCGTGTATAACAAAGTTCCCTGGTCGAGTATACTAATGTCCCCTGATCGAGTATAACAAAGGCCCCTGATCGAGTATAACAAACTCCCCTGGTCGAGTAAAACAAAGTCCCCTGGTCGAATAATACAAAGTCCCCTGATCAAGTATAACAAAGTCCCCTGATCGAGTATAACAAAGACCCCTATTCGAGTATTACAAAGGCCCCTAATGGAGTATACCAAAGACCCTGATGGAGTATAAGAAAGTCCCCTGATCGAGGAAAACAAAGCCCCCTGATCGAGTATAACAAAGTCCCCTTATCGAGTATAACAAAGTCCCCTAA
>NW_024750844.1:0-10249 GCF_018991925.1 Homarus americanus
TATCAGGGTTGTTAATCCGGATCTTTATATTAATGCCGTAATACGCCCTTCCTCTTTCAAGTATATCAGGGTTGTTAATCCGGATCTGTATATTAATGCCGTAATACGCCCTACCTCTTTCAAGTCTCTTATCCTTATCTAAGGATCTTCCCAGAAGAACAATAATCATAAGTGTAATTTCCCTAGGTATAACTTGGTTAGTTTCCGGGACTTTCTGGTTATCCACTGCCGTGATATTTTCTAGGGTATCCACTTATCTTATCTTTTGACCATTAGTTAATTTATCCTATTTTTCTTAACAATGGCCACCTCAGGTTTTGATCTCCAGGATTTTATTGAAAATCCTTCCGTAGCTAAATTATGTGTTAATATCCTGAAGAAAGAATGGAAAGAAATAGCCAACTATTACAATATCCCATTTTCACAGCAACTGACTAAGGAAATGTTAAAAAATCATGTGATTGAAGTGCTGGTTCAACATGAAGTTTTAAAAGAATCCGCTGTTGACAGATTAACGCCCATGTCCAAGAAACTTCAACCACTATCCACCCCCCTCCTAACTCAGAAGTTGCTTCAGGTCTGGCTAGCCCTCAAGAAAAAACACAAAGAGTAGACGCCTTAGAACTAGAACGAGCTAGGTTCGAGTTCCAAATCAAAATGAAAGAACTAGAGTTGGAACAGGCCAAGTTGGAGCAGCAGGCCAAGTTGGAGCCTGAAGAAAGGTCGGAACAGGCCAAGTTGCAGCATGAAGAAAAGTTGGAACAGGCCATGATGGAACGGGCCAAGTTGGAGCAGGAGGTTAGACTGAAAGAACTACAGGTAAGAGAGATAGAAGTCACCTTAACATCGGAGTTTAGATCAAAAGAAGTGGCATTAAGAGAGAAACTAGCTGCTTTTAACCCTGCTACTGCTTCTTCCCTTGTTCCCGAGTTTGATGAATCCGATATGGACGGGTCATTTAGGACTTTTGAGAAAATAGCTGGGAAGAATGAGTGGCCTAAGGACCAGTGGGTGTCGGTGTTAGTTCCTAAATTATGTGGTAAGGCTCGTAGAGTTTATAACTGTTTGGACCAGACTGATGATTATGATAACGTAAAAAAGAATATCCTCACCTCTTATGCTATCACGCCAGATAGATACCGGCAGAAGTTTCGTAAACTAACCAAAACATTTTCACACACCTTTGTTGAGTTTGCTCAAGAAAAGCTTAGGTTTTCAAGAAGTGGTTAGAGGCTACAGAGACCTCCACATTTCAGGATTTGTTAAACGTGGTAGTCCTGGAGGAGTGGAAGAGCAAGATACCATATCACATCTTGAAGCATGTGGAGGAGCGTGAGAGGTTAATTTAGGCGTGCTGAGCTGGCTGATGCGTACGCTTTGTTGCGGGAGTCACTGGGCAGTAGAGAGAACGTGGTACTTCCTGATGTTAGGTCCTCCTCTGATGATAACCTTTGGAACGTGAGGCGGTAGGTCGAAAGGTCCCACACCTACTCCCCCCGATGCAACCAAGCCATTTGTCTACTGTAAAAACCCAGGCTATACGATCCAGAATTGTAAACACCCAAACATAATTCCTAAAAGTAGTTCCTGATCCCAAGTCCAAACCAATAGCAAATACCAATGTGGGAGGCCCATCAGGATCTCTTCTCTTCATTCACCTATGAGGGAAAAATTTCAATCATAGAGGGGTCTCGTTCTTTCCCTATTCGTATACTACGTGATACGGGCGCAGCACAATCTATCCTCCTGTTTAACGTCATTCCTGATATATCTACTGCATTTACTAATGAGTGTTCTAATTTCAGATCTCTCATCCCATTCTTCCTATCCCTTAGCTAAAGTGCACCTCCAATGTCCCTTGATTACTGGGGAAGTGCAAATAGCCATTAGGAAAGATCGAATGCCTGTGAGCGGCATTCATTTATTATTGGGTAATGACTTGGTAGGAGATCTAGTGGTTCCCAACATAAAGACAGTCGACTCTCCCTTACCTGTCAACTCCACCACTGACCTTGAAGAAACTATTCCTCACTTTTTCCCATCTTGTGCTGTCACCCGGTCACAGAGTGTGCGAAATGGGCCCTCTTCATCTAAAACCACCTCCAATATCTTCCTACCCACAAAAGATCTGTACAATAAGACCATTAGTAAGGATGAGCTCATTAATGCCCAACAATCTGATCCATCTTTGAATAAACTTCATCATGCGGCAGTTGAGGGTAAAGATTTTAACATCCTTCCTTGTTTTTATTATCAGGAAGGGGTTTTGATAAGGGCCTATAGACCCCCTGAGCTTACCCATCAAGACACGTGATCTGAAATACATCAAGTGGTAATTCCCTCCTCAGTCAGACCAGCATTAATTGCCCTTGCCCATGATGGTATTTCTGGACATTTGGGAATCCTGAAAACATATAAAAAGCTCCTCCAACACTATTACTGGCCTGGACTTAGGAAGGATGTGTCAAAGTACCTAAAATCTTGTCATATTTGTCAAATGGTAGGAAAACCAAATGAAAGTATACCAGCAGCTCCCATTAAGCCCATCCCAGTAGTTTCTACACCATTTGAAAAGATTGTTGTGGATTGTGTGGGCCCATTACCAAAGACTAAGAAGGGAAATCAATTCCTGCTCACAGTTATGGATACCAGCACACGTTATCCTGAGGCTTTTTCCCTTAAAAGCATCACTTCAAAAAATGTAATCAAACCTCTTTTGCACATTTTCACTTCAGTGGGCATTCCTAAAGAGATCCAATCCGATCAGGGCACCAATTTTACAAGCAATCTTTTCAAACAGGTGATGAAAGACCACAGTGTGGACCATTGTACATCTTCGGCTTACCACCCACAATCCCAAGGTTGCTTGGAACGGTTCCATCAAACTTTCAAATCAATGCTAAAAAAATACTGTATAGAACACCAAAAGGAATGGGATGAAAGCATAGACTTGTTACTCTTTGCCACCAGGGAATGTCCCCAGGAGTCATTGGGTTTCTCCCCGTTCGAGTTACTATATGGGAGACAAATTAGGGGACCCCTTAAAATAGTAAAGGAGCAGTGGTTTGACACTCCATTTATTAAGCCCGCAACAGTTTCACAGTTCATTGACACTTTGCGGGACAAATTAACTGAAGTCCGAACCATTGCTCAGTCAAACTTAAAAAAGTCCAAGTCAAAATGGTGAAGTCCCAACCTAAATTAGTTGAAAGATCATTTGCGTGACAGCGTTACTCTTCTACCCATCTAGGCCTCTGTGCTAAGTTTACTGTCCCTATATAGTTGCTAATAAACCATCTCCTCCTCAACTATATAGTCCATAATTTGATCGCAGAAAAGATTCACAATTTGTTCACATTAATCTCATGAAATCTCAATATCCCATAGGCAGTCAGAGGAAGACATCCCAGAGGCTATAAGCCTACCTGTATTACATACGGTTTTGTCAGGGCCGGAGCCGGAGACAGATGACATGGATCTATTGGAGAATTTAGACTTCCCTCTATCTAAAGAAAACCCTGCTAACAGTCACATACTCAACAACTTGGATGAGTATTTTTCTGTTCTGAATCCATCTCAAGCAAAAGATCTCACTAAGTTATTATCAACATTTCCTAAAGTCACGTCAGACCTCCCAGGGTTTTGTAATATACTTAAACATGATATTAAGCTAATCTCAGATGATGTACAACCCATTAGGCAATCATCTATCGACTTAAATCCACAAAAAAAAAAGAGATTATGAAAAGAGGATTTTTGTTAAACATAACTTATTTAGTACCTCCCCCTGGGCTTCACCTTGCTCTTCATTCCAAAACCTGATGGCACTTTTTCGTTTCTGTACCGATTATCGTATCCAGGTCATCAAGGTCTCAGACCTACCTTTACCTTTGATTGAAGATATAATAGACAGCATAGGCTATGCCAAATTTATCAGTACGGTGGACCTATTGAAAGGATATTATCAAGTGGGACTCACGGATAGGGCAAAAATAATCTCGGCATTTATAACTCCATTTGGTCTTTTTCAATATTTGGTTATGGCGTTTGGCTTTTCTAATGCTCCGGCCACATTCCAGAGGGCCATCAACTTCCTAATTCAAGACCTAGGTGGGACGTTCGCCTACCTGGATGACCTGGTGGTGGTGTCGGACAGCTGGGACGAACATCTGGTGCGTTTGGAGATATTGTTTGCACGACTGCAAGAGACTGGATTCACCATAAACCTGGCTAAATCTGCTTTTGGCCGGGCCTCAGTGACTTACCTGGGACATATCGTTGGGCATGGTATGGTGAGACCCAAGGACTCAAACGTTAGAGCCATCTTGTCCTTCCCCACTCCAAGGACGAGGAAGGAACTCATGCGCTTCCTGGGGATGTGCGGCTACTACCGTCGGTTCTGCAGTAACTTCTCCAGCGTGGCCGGACCCCTCACAGACCTTACCCATCAACCCACAGTCATACACCCATCAACCCACAGTCATACACCCATCAACCCACAGTCATACACCCATCAACCCACAGTCATACACCCATCAACCCACAGTCATACACCCATCAACCCACCCATCAACCTACAGTCATACACCCATCAACCCACAGTCATACACCCACCAACCCACAGTCATACACTCACCAACCTACAGTCATACACCCACCAACCCACAGTCATACACCCACCAACCCACAGTCATACATCCATCAACCCACAGTCATACACCCACCAACCCGCAGTCATACACCCACCAACCCGCAGTCATACACCCACCAACCTACAGTCAACCATCAACCTTATTGTCATAACCCATCAACCAATAAAGTCAAAACCCAACTAAACCCACAGTCATACACCCATCAACCCGCAGTCATACACCCACCAACCCGCAGTCATACACCCACCAACCCACAGTCATACACCCACCAACCCACAGTCATACACCCACCAACCCACAGTCATACACCCAGCCTCTGTAGATGAACAGATGTTGGTGGAGAGAAATAATTAGTTGTCAAGAGAACTTTTATAATTTACATCACAAGTCAATTAGAAAGTGAATTAAGTCAGCGAGGAAAATAAAATGCAGCATATTAAAGATGAATTCACTGAAAGACAGAATTTTAAAACTATAACTCTGTGACAACTTTCAGGGTAAAGTATTCAGATATTATTGATGAAAATTATACATCTTGATATAATTTGTGAATAATAAACGAACATACTGATATTATACGAAATTATACATGAAAGAATGCAAAAAAATCAGACTTAAGTTTAATGTGTGAAATATAACAAATCATAGGACCTCGTATCATAAACACTGACCTATAACTTACATAGGTTAGGTTAGGTTAGGTTAGGGCTTATAGAAATATATCTTGTGTAGTTTATACTGTATTAAAGGATGAAAATGATCTATATAAACCTGTGAATATTGGCATTTTGTTAAAAGATATTATACACACACACACACACACACACACGACATCACATCTTGTTTCGTTAATTAAGAATACGCAAACATGCATGACCATCCATTATACAAAGTAACAAATATTTACACCACACACCAAGTACAAGTTAAAAATATAAATACTTTCACTCCTCTTACTTTACCATTTTATTACTTTCTTGCTTTCACTTAAATCAGGACAATAGCTCTGTAATAGCGTTTTAAATTACCTCCAAAAAATTATAGAAACTGAGATATAAATGAAAGAGATTTTTTTTCTTCATATTTTGTTGGTTGAAAAATATTTTATGTTGGGGATTGTTAGCTGGAGTGTATGTTATATTATTCTTATTATTCTTCTTATTATTATTCTTTTTCTTGCTGTTGTTGTTTTCTTTAGCTTGATTGAGTTATTTACATACCTACATATATACCTGACCTCCTTAACACGACTGTCACAACACAAATCATTAAGTTTTACATTGCTTCCTTCCATCTTCCCCGTCCCCTCTTACCCCTGAGCAAAAAAATGCACCAGGACAAATTTTCACAGGAGTTGAGTGCCCGGGAGTCGCGTGTGGTCCTCCGGTTGTGCTTTACTTAATAACACGCCCAGGTCCTAGATGGGTCCATAACTTGTGGTGCCTGGTGTCTGCTTGTCCTCCCCTAGACACGCGACGCATCTGTTTCTAGCGAGGTGGTGAGTCAGCTATGGGATGTCGAGATAGAACCTGTATTTAAATCAGAGAACTTAATGTAAGATCAACTAAAACTTATATTATTCTTGAGATGTGAGTTCCTTTGGGGGTGTTGACGGAACTTACGATGTACAGTAGTGTTTTAGGTCCATCTACAACACGTATATACCCTAGGATATTGAGACGGATCTTGTTCAAATTCGATAAATATAATTTGAAGTTCAACATAATATCCACTGTTCAGTCTATCGTTGAACTCTGGCGTGTCCTTTGTTCTTGTTCAACGTGTGTATATACCGTTTCCCTTCACCAAGTTGCATGTGTGAACCTCCTGCAGTATTCTCGGTGTGTTTGTGTGTGTGTGTGTCCTTGTAAAGAGCTAAACATATTTTTTTTATTAATGGCTAAAACTTGTTGCAATATCAGGGAAGACTAATACACAATATCACTATGAAATTTCACCTTCCCCCTTGACAGGTAGTCGACATTATTTCTACTTAGATAAATCACACACGATGGCGCAACGCTTCCTCATGACACAAGAAAAACAAATGACGATCGTGATGACAACAAATGACGTGGCTCCTAAGCCTAGCGAACCTTTACCACCAATATATCGGTTTGTTTATAAAGACTCTGGCGTTCTTTGTAAAGGTAACTCTGGCGAGGATTATAATTGCCTGAGGGTCAATTAGTGTGTAAACTGGTTTAACCTTTGCCTCCACCAGTTTTATATATATAGTATTATTGCGTGAAAGGATTATATATACTTTTTAATTAAAACCTCTGACTGAGAATTAAATGCCAAGTCGGTATTAAGGAGTAAAATACAAATCTGTCGAAATTCTGGCAAAACACAGTGTGCATTTTTTTTATCGTCATTCGTCTATTCGTGGATGTTTAAGTTTTGCATTTGATGTTATAACGGTAAAAGCTAATATCTTCGTCTCTAGAGATTAAAATACTGGAGTAGTAATCTGTTGTTGACCTTTTTCGATATTTAATCTCTTTGGTTAATATTGTCCGTAATTCTGTTGTTTGTTTCATGGACCGTAACCACTAAGTCTGAGGCCAGAAAACATTTGCAATTGTATCATTTATGGATTATATAATTATTAGAATCCCTTGCCTGGGGGAGGGGGGCTAATCTTCAGGTGAGTCCGGATATTCTTAGCCACCCGTATTTTCATATATTGGTCTAAAAACTCCCTTACTCTTACAACCAACAACGATCCACACAAAATATCCCCACCAATATGGTTACCAATAATAGTAACAATAGTAAATTCTTACCTACTGACAATATTAACAATAAAGGTAACAAAATTAATAACGTGTAATCCTGGTGGCAACAGGTCACTCCTCGTTATCTATTTATCAATTTATATTACTAAATAATTTCAACAAAAGCAGTGGAAACAATTTAATAGTGATGTATAGTTCCAGTGACATTTTGATAATGACCTATAACTCTCAAAAGGTATTTCATGTTATACCTGTTCTGTAAGTCTGGTTTTCCTCCCCTTGAGATATTCTAAAACACAAACAGTTATTGTACCAGTGATGGTTTGACTTTGATCTCTGACTCAGCTTAAGTGTGTGTGTGTGTGTGTGTGTGCGTCATCGTGTGCTGACTTAAAGCATCCAGGAATAATACTAGGTTAAGAAAATTTCTGTCTTACCTGTATGATAAATTTGTTCAGTATTCACCTGTATTCTTTTACCTTGTCTTGTGGTATCTTGGCCAATTTAGCTCTCTAGTAACGGTGACCTTCTCATCTTTTTATCTGACTCATATTTTCCGTAGTTAATCAGTCTCAGAAATTTATAATCAATGACTTGTACAGTATAGTGGTTAATGATGTATAATAATACAATAACTACAATTCATTTATTTTTTCAGTTTATCGGAAGTTTGACCTTGAGTTTTGACCTATGACCTTAAAAAGTCCGACCTTGAGTTTTGACCTATGACCTTAAAAATTCCGACCTTGAGTTTTGACCTATGACCTTAAAAGTCCGACCTTGAGTTTTTACCTATGACCTTAAAAAGTTTGACCTTGAGTTTTGACCTATGACCTTAAAAAGTTTGACCTTGAGTTTTGACCTATGACCTTAAAAAAATTAGTATGGTATAATTTTTTGCTTGCGGCAGCTGTTCTGTATGTACGTTCATTTATCACATCTTTGGTTTAGAGTCAGCGAACATTTCTCTTTATTACAAATATCTCCAAAATAACATCAAGTTTCACTCCATAATACAAGGAAGTGTTTGTAAATATTGGTGTTGGATATTAAGGAACTTATGTAACTCCGTAAATAGATATAAAATAATTTAATCCTCCCACACCTTTAATACCAATGGGATTATGGAATGCACCTGTACAGCATACCTGACCACGGGATTCTAATTTGCTTTGATCCATTGTGAACCTGACCTGACCTGACCTGACCTGACCTGACCTAACCTAACCTGACCTGACCTAACCTGAAGGCCCCTCAACAGTTTATGATCTGTTGAGTGTAGCGATGAAAATTGGTTATAATGGGGTGGCTTATGAGGGATTATCATTATGGTGTTATGGTGGGGGGGGGGAGGAGAAGAGGGATGTAGAGGAGGAAGAAGAGGACAATAGATATGTGGAGGAGGAGGAGGAGGAAGAATAAGAAGAGGGATGGGGGGTATTAAGGTCTGTCTTGGGAGGAAGATCAAGAACTATTCCACAGACAGACAGACAGACACAGACAGACATAAAAGTATGATAGTTATTTACTTTTATAAGAATTAGTTGTTCTCTTCTTCAGGGTTTTTGTGTCTCGATTAAAGTAATATATTTCAGGTTAAAACTTTGTCCAATTTTAGGGATTAAAAATAGAAAATTACCGGTAATGATGAGCTTTATGAA
Source organism: Homarus americanus (assembly GCF_018991925.1). NCBI lineage: Eukaryota > Metazoa > Arthropoda > Malacostraca > Decapoda > Nephropidae > Homarus > Homarus americanus. Next base: position 9,055 of record NW_024750844.1, read on the forward strand.
CCTCTGATAATATCACTCTTAAATAACTTGATGTACACACACGCATACACACACACACACACACACACACACACTCACTCAACTATGTGTGAATTAATAATGTTCTTTGTAAATGTTTGTGTATGTCTAAAATTGTGTTTAATATTACAAAAACTTAAGTGGTGTATATAGTCAACATGCTCGCCTTGTAAGTGAATGGACCTGGGCTCGATTCCCGGGCAGGGTGAAATTAGGTAATGGCTAGCCAGTGCAGTTGGCGAGTTGTCCGATCTTTCTCGGATTATTATTTGGTTTGGGTCATACAGCTCTTTAACTCAGAGTGTGGTCGTTGTGTTGTCGACAGCATTTAGACCTTAAACAAATTCACGTCTAATGGCTCTCAGCCGGGCAGCCTTGAACATGAGAAGCAGCCATTGTTATTATTATTATTATTATTAGTGTGTGTGTGTGTGCGTGTGCGTGTGCGTGCGTATGTGTGTGTGTATGTATGCCTGAGTGCTTTTCGCTTACGTGTGTTTATACAGTATAGGACAGGATCACCGTCTGAATACTATGAATGTGAGAGAGAGAGAGAGAGAGAGAGAGAGAGAGAGAGAGAGCATCACCCTTGATCTATTCTCTCGTTTAGTTACGTTTCAAGTTTCTCTTAATCTCATATCAGAAATAAATGAGGAGACTAAATGGCCAGAATCGTCCTCAATAACACGATGATAAATCTACATAATATCCTCCCTAAACTGACTGAGCAGAGTATTATAAGGGGAGTGTGTCTGTCTGTCTGTCTGTGTCTGTCTGTCTGTCTGTGTCTGTCTGTCTGTCTGTGTCTGTTTGTCTATCTGTCTATCGGTTTCTGTGTTTCTGTCTATCTATCTGCTTGTGTGTGTGTGTTACTTAGGGTTTTTTTTACGAAATTGGCTAAAGATTTTTTTTTTTTTGCATTTATACTAACTATACAAACACCCTTATTTGGTGTATATTATACGTCATACACTTAATACGGACAGAGAGAGAGAGAGAGAGAGAGAGAGAGAGAGAGAGAGAGAGAGCGTCTTTACCATAATTTTAGTCTTGTTCGTGGTCCACCTCTTTTGTTTTTCTCTCTTGAAATATTGCTTATTATTTGTTTTAGATCTAATTAGTAATAAGAAATATGTGTTTTAAATCTCTGTAATGATCTTCTTTTGTTATAATTTCA
>NW_024750845.1:0-12500 GCF_018991925.1 Homarus americanus
AAACATATCAAAACTGGAAAAATAATATAGACAGGAAGAAATAATTGAACCACCTCCTGCCTCAATATACACATTTCTACATAAAACATTACTAGAGGAATAAAGATGAGAGTGACCAACCAGCTCCACTAAGAACCTGGCATACAGTGTACCTTTAGACTAACACAACTAACACTTAACTAACACCAAAAAAAAATGTGACTACCCTCCCAGTTACACAAGGACCTGGGCGGGCTCACTAACTCCAACAATAACAAAAATAATAATAATAAGCAGCATTATATAAATAAACCAATATTAATACCAAGGTCTGACGACCCAAGGGAGCAGAACAAAGACAAAACACCAATAAGAAAGATGAAGCGATCTGGTTGAGCCCAGATTCTTTCTACTCCTACTGTATTTCAGTTTCACCACCTTTTTCTTCAATTCCTAATAATCTTCTTTCACCTCTTAACTAATGACTTCGTATCGTATCGTACTATCTAGCCTAAACTGTTTAGCCTGACGTAGAGTTTTTTAATAAATCTGGTGATATGGAACCACACACAACCCCCCCTAACCTGGGATAATGCAATCAAATGGATAATTGCTAACTATTCTCAGAGATAATGCAATCAAATGGTTAGTTGCTAACCGGGGGCTACCGCCCCGGACCCCCCTAATGTTAGATACTGTATTTGGTCATGATGAATTGTTTATTAGACTATAAAATCCTCTTCCTTCTTGTATTGGCAGGGGTTTGCTTTAACTTAGGTATGCTAGCCTAAGTAAAAATAGATGCCCTTCCTTATTGGTGTTGTCGATGGCTGCAGCACAGCACAGCACCGTGCCTACTATGACCCAAATCAACTTCATTAAACTCAACTCATACTTCAAATGCACCAAGAGAACTTGCACCCGAATGGGAAGACCGTCAAAAAGTCAATCAGGGTCGATTTAATAGCATACTACAGAAACTTGCACACCAGATAGGGGAGACCGTCAAAGTCAATCGAGGTCGATTTAATAGCATACTACATAAAACATTACTAGAGGAATAAAGATGAGAGTGACCAGCCAGCTCCACTAAGAACCTGGCATACAGTGTACCTTTAGACTAACACAACTAACACTTAACTAACACCAAAAAAAAATGTGACTACCCTCCCAGTTACACAAGGACCTGGGCGGGCTCACTAACTCCAACAATAACAAAAATAATAATAATAAGCAGCATTATATAAATAAACCAATATTAATACAAAGGTCTGACGACCCAAGGGAGCAGAACAAAGACAAAACACCAATAAGAAAGATGAAGCGATCTGGTTGAGCCCAGATTCTTTCTACTCCTACTGTATTTCAGTTTCACCACCTTTTTCTTCAATTCCTAATAATCTTCTTTCACCTCTTAACTAATGACTTCGTATCGTATCGTACTATCTAGCCTAAACTGTTTAGCCTGACGTAGAGGTTTTTAATAAATCTGGTGATATGGAACCACACTAGCCTTAACCTGGGATAATGCAATCAAATGGATAATTGCTAACTATTCTCAGAGATAATGCAATCAAATGGTTAGTTGCTAACCGGGGGCTGCGCCCCCGGACCCCCTGTGTTAGATACTGTATTTGGTCATGATGAATTGTTTATTAGACTATAGAAATCCTCTTCCTTCTTGTATTGGCAAGGGGAGTTTGCTTTAACTTAGGTATGCTAGCCTAAGTAAAAATAGATGCCCCTTCCTTATTGGTGTTGTCGATGGCACAGCACAGCACAGCACCGTGCCTATGACGAAATCAACTTCATTAAACTCAACTCATACTTCAAATGCACCAAGAGAACTTGCACACCCGAATGGAAGACCGTCAGAGTCAATGGAGGGCCGATTTAATAGCATACTATACAAAATGATCCGAGAATCTGCAAATACCGAGTGGGAGACGGTCGTCAAAGCGTCCGCCCTTGTATGCTGGATGGCACTATTTCACTATAGTAAGGGGTAGGGGCACCTCGGTCATATTATACAACATACCAAAGAAGTTCCACACCCGCATGGGAGACCATCAGAGTCAATCGGGGTCGATTTGATAGCATACTACAGAAACTTGCACACCCGAATGGGAGACCGTCAAAGTCAATCCGGGGTCGATTTGATAGCATACTACAGAAACTTGCACACCCGAATGGGAGACCGTCAAAGTCAATCGGGGGTCGATTTAATAGCATACTACATAAAACATTACTAGAGGAATAAAGATGAGAGTGACCAACCAGCTCCACTAAGAACCTGGCATACAGTGTACCTTTAGACTAACACAACTAACACTTAACTAACACCAAAAAAAAATGTGACTACCCTCCCAGTTACACAAGGACCTGGGCAGGCTCACTAACTCCAACAATAACAAAAATAATAATAATAAGCAGCATTATATAAATAAACCAATATTAATACAAAGGTCTGACGACCCAAGGGAGCAGAACAAAGACAAAACACCAATAAGAAAGATGAAGTGATCTGGTTGAGCCCAGATTCTTTCTACTCCTACTGTATTTCAGTTTCACCACCTTTTTCTTCAATTCCTAATAATCTTCTTTCACCTCTTAACTAATGACTTCGTATCGTATCGTACTATCTAGCCTAAACTGTTTAGCCTGACGTAGAGTTTTTTAATAAATCTGGTGATATGGAACCACACACAACCCCCCTTAACCTGGGATAATGCAATCAAATGGATAATTGCTAACTATTCTAAGAGATAATGCAATCAAATGGTTAGTTGCTAACCGGGGGCTGCGCCCCCGGACCCCCTGTGTTAGATACTGTATTTGGTCATGATGAATTGTTTATTAGACTATAAGAAATCCTCTTCCTTCTTGTATTGGCAAGGGGAGTTTGCTTTAACTTAGGTATGCTAGCCTAAGTAAAAATAGATGCCCCTTCCTTATTGGTGTTGTCGATGGCACAGCACAGCACAGCACCGTGCCTATGACGAAATCAACTTCATTAAACTCAACTCATACTTCAAATGCACCAAGAGAACTTGCACACCCGAATGGAAGACCGTCAGAGTCAATGGAGGGCCGATTTATCTTATACTACAGAAACTTGCACACCCGAATGGGAGACCGTCAAAGTCAATCCGGGGTCGATTTGATAGCATACTACAGAAACTTGCACACCCGAATGGGAGACCGTCAAAGTCAATCGGGGGTCGATTTAATAGCATACTACAGAAACTTGCACACCCGAATGGGAGACCGTCAAAGTCAATCGGGGATCGATTTGATAGCATACCACAGAAACTTGCACACCCGAATGGGAGACCGTCAAAGTCAATCGGGGGTCGATTTAATAGCATACTACAGAAACTTGCACACCCGAATGGGACACCGTCAAAGTCAATCGGGGGTCGATTTGATAGCATACTACAGAAACTTGCACACCCGAATGGGAGACCGTCAAAGTCAATCGGGGAGCGATTTGATAGCATACCACAGAAACTTGCACACCCGAATGGGAGACCGTCAAAGTCAATCGGGGGTCGATTTAATAGCATACTACAGAAACTTGCACACCCGAATGGGAGACCGTCAAAGTCAATCGGGGGTCGATTTGATAGCATACTACAGAAACTTGCACACCCGAATGGAAGACAGTGAAAGTCAATCGGGGGTCGATTTAATAGCATACTACAGAAACTTGCACACCCGAATGGGAGACAGTCAAAGTCAATCGGGGGTCGATTTAATAGCATACTACAGAAACTTGCACACCCGAATGGGAGACGGTCAAAGTCAATCGGGGGTCGATTTGATAGCATACTACAGAAACTTGCACACCCGAATGGGAGACCGTCAAAGTCAATCGGGGGTCGATTTGATAGCATACTACAGAAACTTGCACACCCGAATGGGAGACAGTCAAAGTCAATCGAGAAGTCGATTCTTATACTACAGAAACTTGCACACCGAATGGGAGACGGTCAAAAGAATCAATCGGGGGGTCGGTTAATAGCATACTACAGAAACTTGCACACCCGAATGGGAGACCGTCAAAAAGTCAATGGGGTCGATTTGATAACATACTAAGAAACTGCACCCGAATGGAGACGGTGAAAGTCAATCGAGTCGATTGAATAGCATACTGAAACTTGCACACCGAATGGGGAGACCGTCAAAGTCAATCAGAGATTGATTTAACCTTCTACAGAAACTTGCACACCCGAATGGGAGACAGTCAAAGTCAATCGAGGGTCGATTTAATAGCATACTACAGAAACTTGCACACCCAAATGGGAGACAGTCAAAGTCAATCGGGGGTCGATTTGATAGCATACTACAGAAACTTGCACACCCGAATGGGAGGCAGTCAAAGTCAATCGGGGGTCGATTTAATAGCATACTACAGAAACTTGCACACCCAAATGGGAGACAGTCAAAGTCAATCGGGGGTCGATTTGATAGCATACTACAGAAACTTGCACACCCAAATGGGAGACAGTCAAAGTCAATCGAGGGTCGATTTACTAGCATACTACGAAAACTGCACACCGAATGGGAGACCGTCAAAGTCAATCGGGGTCGATTTAATAGCATACTACAGAAGCTTGCACACCCGAATGGGAGACCGTCAAAGTCAATCGGGGGTCGATTTGATAGCATACTACAGAAACTTGCACACCCGAATGGGAGACCGTCAAAGTCAATCGGGGGTCGATTTGATAGCATACTACAGAAACTTGCACACCCGAATGGGAGCCAGTCAAAGTCAATCGGGGGTCGATTTAATAGCATACTACAGAAACTTGCACACCCGAATGGGAGACCGTCAGAGTCAATCGAGGGTCGATTTAATAGCATACTATACAAAATGATCCGAGAATGTGCACACACCGAGTAGGAGACGGTGATGAAAGCGTCCGCCCTTGTACACTGGATGGCACTATTTCACTATAGTAAGGGGTAGGGGCACCTCGGTCATATTATACAACATACCAGAGAAGTTCCACACCCGCATGGGAGACCGTCAAAGTGAATCGGGGGTCGATTTGATAGCATACTACAGAGAACTTGCACACCCGAATGGGAGACCGTCAAAGTCAATCGGGGGTCGATTTGATAGCATACTACAGAGAACTTGCACACCCGAATGGGAGACAGTCAAAGTCAATCGGGGGTCGATTTAATAGCATACTACAGAAACTTGCACACCCGAATGGGAGACCGTCAAAGTCAATCGGGGATCGATTTGATAGCATACCACAGAAACTTGCACACCCGAATGGGAGACCGTCAAAGTCAATCGGGGGTCGATTTGATAGCATACTACAGAAACTTGCACACCCGAATGGGAGACAGTGAAAGTCAATCGGGGGTCGATTTAATAGCATACTACAGAAACTTACACACCCGAATGGGAGACAGTCAAAGTCAATCGGGGGTCGATTTAATAGCATACTACAGAAACTTGCACACCCGAATGGGAGACCGTCAAAGTCAATCGGGGGTCGATTTAATAGCATACTACAGAAACTTGCACACCCGAATGGGAGACCGTCAAAGTCAATCGGGGTCGATTTGATAGCATACTACAGAAACTTGCACACCCGAATGGGAGACAGTCAAAGTCAATCGGGGGTCGATTTAATAGCATACTACAGAAACTTGCACACCCGAATGGGAGACCGTCAAAGTCAATCGGGGGTCGAGCATACTTTACAAAATGATCCGAGAATCTGCACACACACCGAGTGGGAGACGGTGATGAAAACGTCCGCCCTTATATGTTCGATTGCACTATTTCACTATATTAAGGGGAGAGGGTGCCTTCGCACACATATTTGGTGTGAAATATCTTCCGCCCCCCAGCGGAGCGCTTCGGCGCCTCTGCGAAGCAAAGCGCGGCATTCAAAAACAACAACCAAAATTGCCGTCGCTTTCCCTTCCCTGCCCTGCAATGGCTGGAGCAGCAGCAGAAGAAGAGAGAGAGAAAATAGTCTCATGGGGTAAGAGGAATGGCAGTGGAGCGCGATCTATGAATTCTAGCCAGGTCTGTCTCCCAATTGGTATTAATACTCCTCTCGGCGCACGTCGCCACCACAGTTTCCGCGACAGCAGCAGCATCATGATGTTGCGTCTATTGTCAAAATCCGGAACCGGGATTTATTCAGCACAATTACGCGAACAGTCGGGTTTTAACCTTGCCTAACAAACGATCAAACAACTTCCACTCTCGAGGTGCGGTACGGTGACTGTCCTATCGTCCGCTCTTGTATGCTGGATTGCACTATTTCACTATATTAAGGAGGGTGCCTTCACACACCTGACCGATTGTGGAATATCTCCGCCCCCAGCGGAGGCGCCATTTTCTCTCTTGGCTAAGCCCAGCGGCATTCAAAACAACAACAAAGTTGCGTCGCTTTCCTTCCCCTGCCCTGCAATAGCTGGAGCAGCAGCAGCAGAAAGAGAGAAAAATAGTCTCATGGGGTCAGAGGAATGGCAGTGGAGTGCGATCTATAGATTTCACTAGCCAGGTCTGTCTCCCAATTGAATTTATTAATGCTCTCTCGGCGCACGTCGCCACCACGGTTTCGCGACAGCAGCAGCATCATGATGTTGCGTCTGTGTAAGTCCGGAACCGGGTTATTCGGCTGTTGAACAGTCGGGTTTTAACCTTGCCCTAACAAACGATCAAACAACTTCCACTCTCGAGGTGCGGTAGGTGACTGTCCTATCGTCACTCTTGTATGCTGGATTGCACTATTTCACTATATTAAGGGGAGAGGTGCGCTTCACACACCTATTCGGTGTGGAATATCTTCCCGCCCCCAGCGGGCACTTCAGCGCCTCTGCGAAATAAGCGCGGCATTCAAAACAACAACCAAAGTTGCCGTCGCTCCCTTCCTGCCTTCTGTGGCTGGAGCAGCAGAAGAAGAAGAGAGAGAGAGAGAGAGAGAGAGAGAAAATAGTCTCATGGGGTCAGAGGAATGGCAGTGGAGCGCGATCTATGAATTTCACTAGCCAGGTCTGTCTCCCAATTGAACATTATTACTCTCTCGGCGCGCACGTCGCCACCACGGTTTCCGCGACAGCAGCAGCATCATGATGTTGCGTCTATTGTAAGTCCGGAACCGGGTTATTCGGCTGTTCGCGAACAGTCAGGTTTTAACCTTGCCTAACAAACGATCAAACAACTTCCACTCTCGAGGTGCGGTACGGTGACTGTCCTATCGTCCGCTCTTGTATGCTGGATTGCACTATTTCACTATATTAAGGGGAGAGGGTGCCTTCACACACATATTCGATGTGAAATATCTTCCGCCCCCAGCGGAGCGCTTCGGCGCCTCTGCGAAGCAAAACGCGGCATTCAAAAACAACAACCAAAATTGCCGTCGATTTCCTCTCCCTGCCCTGCAATGGCTGGAGCAGAAGGAGAGCGAGAGAGAGAATAGTCTCATTGGGTCAGAGGAATGGCAGTGGAGCGGGCTAATGGCGAGTAGGCTCGCGATCTATCAATTACACTAGCCAGGTCGCTCTCCCTATTGAACATTATTACTCTCTCACGTCGCCACTGCGGTTTCCGCGACAGCAGCAGCAGCAGCATCATGATGTTGCATCCACCAATTAGTCCGGAACCGGGTTATTCGGCTGTCTGCGAACAGTCCGGTTTTAACCTTACCCAACAAACAACATCCACTCTCGAGGTGCGGTATGGTGAATGTCCTATCGTCCGACCTTGTATGCTGGATTGCACTATTTCACTTTATTAAGGGGAGAGGGTGCCTTCACACACATATTCGGTGTGAAATATCTTCCGCCCCCCAGCGGAGCGCCTCTGTGAAGCAAAGCGCGGCATTCAAAACAACAACCATAATTGCCGTCGCTTCCCTGCCCTGCAATGGCTGGAGCAGAAGGAGAGAGATTTTAGTCTCATTGGATCAGAGGAATGGCAGTGGAGTGGGCTTATGGCGAGTAGGCTCGCGCTCTATCAATTACACTTGCCAGGTCTCTCTTCCGTTTGGACATTATTTACTCCGTCTCTCTCTCGGCGCACACGTCGCCACCCTACTAGTTTCCTTCACAGCATATGCTGCGGCCTTTCAGTCCGGGCTCCCCTTCGCCTTGCTGTCTGCCCAACTTAGCGGACTTGCGTTGGCTGATCACCCCGTCTTCGCGTCTGTGCCGGCCTTCAATGCAGCGCCCAACCGTCTCTTGACCGAGATTCATTGCACTATTCCACGCGCAAACGGCTACCCTAAATGTGCATAGACAACGCTCATGGTTCAACACGACCAGGGCGCAGTCTGGGAGCCGAGTATACTAAAAAGAGAGTTTAGCAGCCAAAACTCGTCAAAGCACACGTTGGGTTACCCCATCACCTAACAACGATGATGGCGGTTCCCACCCGTGAAATACACAACCTAACCAATATTGGGCGACGATGGCGCTCATGAGCCCACGTCCCCACAAACAGTAAGAGAAAGAGAGAGAGGAGGAGATGGGCCAATGTCTTATGCCTCGCTGGGGCAAAGAGAAGAGAAGAGGAGCGGATAAGGGAGGAGATTGGCCAACGTGCGGTCCCTCGCCCAATGTCGGCTGCCTCGCTGGAGCTGGGTAAAGAGGAGAGGAGCGGATAAGGGAGGAGATTGGCACACACGGTGGCGCTGCCGGCGCCGAGGATAGCAAGCGAAGGTGCAGTTTGATCTGATCATCTGGTTTGCTATTTCTCTAAGGCCAACGTGCGGTCCCTCGCCCAATGTCGGCTGCCTCGCTGGGGCAAAGAGAAGAGGAGAGGATAAGGGAGGAGATTGGCACACACGGTGGCGCTGCCGGCGCCGAGGATAGCGAGAGAAGGTGCAGTTTGATCTGATCATCTGGTTTGCTATTTCTCTAAGGCCAACGTGCGGTCCCTCGCCCAATGTCTTCTGCCTCGCTGGGGCAAAGAGAAGAGGAGCGGATAAGGGAGGAGATTCGCCAACGTGCGGTCCCTCGCCCAATGTCGGCTGCCTCGCTGGAGCTGGGGCAAAGAGGAGCGGATAAGGGAGGAGATTGGCACACACGGTGGCGCTGCCGGCGCCGAGGATAGCAAGAGAAGGTGCAGTTAGATCTGATCATCTGGTTTGCTATTTCTCTAAGGCCAACGTGCGGTCCCTCGCCCAATGTCTTCTGCCTCTCTCTCAATCTCACTATTTTGGCCGCCGTGATAGGCGCCGCCAACAGCAGCAGCTACCTGGTTGATCCTGCCAGTAGTCATATGCTTGTCTCAAAGATTAAGCCATGCATGTGTAAGTACAAGCCGATTTAAGGCGAAACCGCGAATGGCTCATTAAATCAGCTATGTTTCATTGGATCTGTAAACCCACTTACTTGGATAACTGTGGCAATTCTAGAGCTAATACATGCAATTGGTCTCTGACCGCAAGGGAAGAGCGCTTTTATTAGTTCAAAACTGGTCGGGCCCCGGTCCGTAACCCACCTGTGGTGAATCTGAATAACTTCGGGCTGAGCGCACGGTCTCCGCACCGGCGCCGCTTCTTTCAAGTGTCTGCCTTATCAGCTTTCGATTGTAGGTTATGCGCCTACAATGGCTATAACGGGTAACGGGGAATCAGGGTTCGATTCCGGAGAGGGAGCCTGAGAAACGGCTACCACATCTAAGGAAGGCAGCAGGCACGCAAATTACCCACTCCCGGCACGGGGAGGTAGTGACGAAAAATAGCGATGTGAGTCTCATCCGAGGCCTCGCAATCGGAATGAGTACACTTTAAATCCTTTAACGAGTATCCATTGGAGGGCAAGTCTGGTGCCAGCAGCCGCGGTAATTCCAGCTCCAATAGCGTATATTAAAGTTGTTGCGGTTAAAAAGCTCGTAGTTGGATCTCAGTTCCGGACTGACGGTGCACCGCCCGGTGTTTACTGTCACGCTCGAACAACCGCCCGCCGGCTCGCCACGGGATGCTCTTTGTCGAGTGTCCCGAGTGGCCGGAGAAGTTTACTTTGAAAAAATTAGAGTGCTCAGAGCAGGCTATTTGAATGGCCCGAATGGTGATGCATGGAACCGTGGAATGGACCTCGGTTCTATTTTTGTTGGTTTTCGGAACCAGAGTAATAAACTATCCGGAACAAGCGAGAACGTGCGTATTGCGGCGCTAGGGTGAAGTGCTTGGACCCGTCGCAAGGCGAACTACTCGCAGCATTTGCCAAGGATGTTTTCATTAATCAAGAACGAAAGTTAGAGGTTCGAAGGCGATCAGATACCGCCCTAGTTCTAACCATAAACGATGCCAACTAGCGATCCGCCGGCGTTATTCCATGACCCGGCGGGCAGCTTCCGGGAAACCAAAGTCTTTGGGTTCCGGGGGAAGTATGGTTGCAAAGCTGAAACTTAAAGGAATTGACGGAAGGGCACCACCAGGAGTGGAGCCTGCGGCTTAATTTGACTCAACACGGGAAACCTCACCAGGCCCAGACACCGGAAGGATTGACAGATTGAGAGCTCTTTCTCGATTCGGTGGGTGGTGGTGCATGGCCGTTCTTAGTTGGTGGAGCGATTTGTCTGGTTAATTCCGATAACGAACGAGACTCTGGCCTACTAAGTAGTCGACGGATCTCCAGAAAATGGTGTCCAGTTCGCAACTTCTTCTTAGAGGGATAAGCGACAATTCTAGCCGCACGAGATTGAGCAATAACAGGTCTATGATGCCCTTAGATGTTCTGGGCCTGCACGCGCTACACTGAAGGATCAGCTTGAGTTTTCCCCTCCGAGGAGCAGGTAACCCGTTCAAAGCCTTTCTTGATAGGGATTGGGGCTTGCAATTGTTTCCCATGAACGAGGAATTCCCAGTAAGTGCAAGTCATCAGCTTGCGCTGACTACGTCCCTGCCCTTTGTACACACCGCCCATCGCTACTACCGATTGAATGATTTAGTGAGGCCTTCGGACTGGCGCTCTTGGATTGTCGGCCCCGTTGCCCGCGAGGGTTTTCTGGGGTCGTCGCCTCGAGCTGACGGAAAGATGTCCAAACTTGATCATTTAGAGGAAGTAAAAGTCGTAACAAGGTTTCCGTAGGTGAACCTGCGGAAGGATCATTAACAGAGAGAAAGAGAACAGGGCGCTCTTAAAACTACTACTACTCTCCTGATTTGGGCGGTCTCGGGCTCTGCTCTGGCAACTCCAGCAGCGAAAGAGGACAATCCCGGCCCCCGCACCAAAAATAGGTACCACCACGCTGTAGGTGGACCACACTCGGGCGAGAGCGCGAAGACCGGAGGAGGAGGACGGACGGGGCTTTGGACGGCTGCCCGTCCGTTCCTTACTACCGGCGAATAAGCCTCTTGACCCAAAAAGAGTGAAATTCAAGTGTCAAAAAACAACAACAAGCCGTCCGGCCAAACCCAAACCACAAACTTGGGCTATGTCTGTCAAACCCTTTCATTGAGACTCGACCTGTGATGGTTAGTCGCAAAAAGACCAAATGGCAAATACACAACTCTTAACGGGGGATCACTCGGCTCGTGGGTCGATGAAGACCGCAGCAAACTGCGTGTCGGTATGTGAATCGCAAGAATACCAGATACATCGACAAGTTGAGCGCATATTGCGGCGGCGGCAGCCGTGACTTCACTCCTCTCCCAGTCCGAGAATATACCATCCGCCGGTTGCTCGCGAGTTGATTGCCTGCTGACTGTCTCCCCGACACGAGGTAACCGAACCAGGCTTCATATGGGAGTTTCTTCGCCCGCGCCTTCTTGGCGTGCTATAAACCATCACTAGCAAGTCCATGGACTTGGCGCACCCACATTCAACCACAACAAAGCGACAGTTGTCGCCCTCGCAAATAACTGGAGGCGGCGCTCTTTTGCCTGCTGTCCACAGAGACACGAATGGCCGTCGGCCGCTCATGGCTGATGCTGCACATGTTCTAAGAGGCACTCCATCCCACGAAGAGGAAACGAAACCGGGTCGGAAATCTTTTAAGTAAGCCCCGCCGGAATTTCGTCTATCACCTCGAAAAGAGTGCTTGGCATGCATTGCAGTGGAACCTAAATTGATGAGTGCGCCTGGGCCCGCAGTCTACCATGTAGTGGTGCAGGCAGAGAGATGAGAATGCTTGGGTGACGCCGTGCTCTTCCTCACGCGCTCCTCCACCCTCTCCCACGGTCAGACGCGGTGTGGGCGTTCTCTTTGAGAGTTCGCCACGAGTCCACGTCTATCTCATGACTGGGAGGGAGGCAGGGGGAGTTCTCTCTAAACGCGTTAAAGACGGTGTTGCGCCTCATAACGGCGCTCGCCGGGATAGAGCACTAGTTCTGCAGCCGGAAAGGCCGCTCACGCCAATTAATACTGCGACTCTCGCTCTCTTTCTCCGGATAAACAAGTGCCACTGCTGTGGCATGCGGGAACGGTGAAAGAGGTCAAAGTTTAAGCGGCAAAGGTGCGGCCGAGTAAGGGCGGAACACGAGCGTATATGCATTAAAACTGTGTGTGTATATGACTCTGCGAGAGATGTTCTG
>NW_024750845.1:17500-21531 GCF_018991925.1 Homarus americanus
GCTAAGTCAATAAGAGACAGACAGAAAGAAATAATCCAAGCAGCCAACCTTGGTGTAAAGTCTATTAGCGGCCTAAATTTTATAGAGATATACAGGCAGCCACCACCACTACTTTCGCCGGAGGTTTCGTCACGCTCCCCGATGGCGAAATCCTCCATTACAGCAAAAGTGTCTGTTTAACCTAACCTTAGTACAAAGTCTATTGGTGTCCTCAATTTTATAGAGGTTAGCCACCCGAAGTCAATAAGAGACAAAATAATCCGGCAGCCTAAACTGTTTAACAATAAGTGTTAAGAATCTAACTTGAGGAGACTTAAATTTTTATAGAATAATAATAATACAGGCAACTAACCAACCACTACAGATACCTAACCTAACCACTACTTTTCGCCGGAGGGTTTCGTCACACGCTCCCCCGATGGCGAAAATCCTCAATACAACAAAAGTGTCATTTTAACTAACCTTAGTACAAGGTCGTCTATTGGTGTCTCAATTTTATAGAAGGTTAGCCACCCAGAAGAAGTCAATAAAGAACAAAGAAAATAATCCAAGCAGCCTAAACTGTTTAGCCTGACCGTGGTAAAGAATCTAACAGGGACCTTAAATTTTATATAATAATAATAATACAGGCAACTACCCTGTAACCACTACTTTCGCCGGAGGGTTCGTCACGCTCCCCGATGGCGAAATCCTCCATTACAGCAAAAGTGTCTGTTTAACCTAACCTTAGTACAAGGTCTATTGGTGTCCTCAATTTTATAGAGGTTAGCCACCCGAAGTCAATAAGAGACAAAGAAATAATCCAAGCAGCCTAAACTGTTTAGCCTGACCGTGGTAAAGTCTAACGGGGGACCTTAAATTTTATATAATAATAATAATACAGGCAACTACCTAACCACTACCGGGCCGCCTAACCTAACCACTACTTTCGCCGGAGGTTTCGTCACGCCCCGATGGCGAAATCCTCCATTACAGCAAAAGTGTCTGTTTAACCTAACCTTAGTACAAAGTCTATTGGTGTCCTCAATTTTATAGAGGTTAGCCACCCGAAGTCAATAAGAGACAAAGAAATAATCCAAGCAGCCACCACTATCTAGCCTAAACTGTTTAGCCTGACGTACGAGTTTTTAATAAATCTGGTGATATGGAACCACACACAACCCCCTTAACCTGGGATAATGCAATCAAATGGATAATTGCTAACTATTCTCAGAGATAATGCAATCAAATGGTTAGTTATAACCGGGCTGCGCCCCGGACCCCCTGTGTTAGATACTGTATTTGGTCATGATGAATTGTTTATTAGACTATAAGAAATCCTCTTCCTTCTTGTATTGGCAAGGAGTTTGCTTTAACTTAGGTATGCTAGCCTAAGTAAAATAGACACGGAGCGAACCTGATTCTTTTGCTGCATGTTTGAGTCTGCAACTTTGTTGTGATAAGACACTCAATCCTAGTGATTGTACTTACTCAACATAGTGACGGTGTAATTACCATCACAGATTGTACGGAAATTCCAACTTTGGAAAAACAAATATTTGGCCTACCCAAATTTTGACTACTATGCGTCTACGTCCTGGATTGGCCAATCAGTGGTGCCCCACGGTGGCGTGATACATGCACGTTTACTGCGGTGCTCTGATTGGCTGACCGAACGTGGCGTGGTAGGTAGGCTGTTTCTACTCTCTAAGTCCTCTTCTTTCCTTTTTTCATCCCCTCATGCACTCCGTTCTTTGAACGGGAGGCGGACTTCGCGATACGGTCGATCCGGCAAGGGAACCTGTGATAGTGCAGGGCACCCTTGTCCGGGGGTCACCGGTAGGTGGCAACTTTAGATATTACTATAGTCACAGGTAACCTGGGTGCAGAGCCCGACGCCCGTCCAAGAGGGGGGGCGGGGTCACTGCTCCCAGGCAGGAGCCCTGTGTTATAGGTAGGATTAGATGTAATCAAGAAGATGACAACTAGCATTAGAATAAAACATAGAGATAAGGGACACTCTATTGGAAGGAAAAGTGGCAGAAATCACTTACAACAAACTGCAAGTCCCACTAACTAGAATATTCAGCACCAATGAAGGTTTTAAAGTAATCTGTAAAGATGACTTTGATTCAGATAAATCCTTTCAAAAGAAGCAAGAGATATATTTTACAATGAAGGCCTTTATTGTTGTCATGCCACCCAGAACAAAAAGCAAAAAGATCAGTTTTTGTTCGTCAAGTCGATCAAGAGATCGGGAGGAAGACCTGAAAGAAGAACTGGAACGCCAAAATAGGTGGATGAAGATTGAAGAAGTCATTAAGATAAGGACTATACTCATGTTTGAAGAAGTGTCAATGGCTGAGAAAGTTTTACAACAGGGCTTTCTAATATTCAACATGTCAGTCACACCACATCAAATAAAGAAGGAGACATTCATCAGTCTGCAAACTTGCTTCTCCTGCTACAAATATGAAGAACACACAACGAGAGACTGTCCGGAAAAAGAAAAAAAGTACTGCTCAGATTGTGCAGGCGACGACCATAACTACACTGAATGTAAGAATACACATGTTGGCTGTCTCAACTGTAAGAAAGCAGGAATGTATGCAGGACATAGGACGTTAGCAATGGCATGCCCAATAAAAAAACACATGATAAAAAGTACAGAAACAGGAAAAAGAACAAGCAAAGAAGGATACGACATCGTCGAAATAACAAAAGAAGAGAGCGGTCAAAAGAGGCTCATAGACCAAAATCTAGTATTAAACCTAAGTGAGCCAATACATGATGGTAAATGATTATTATAGTCATGCACATTTACTTTTAATATCATTTACCCGGATCATACAATGAGGAATTAAGGAAAATGTTTAGGTGAATAACCTACCAGAGATGATATTTCCGAGAGAATCCACAATCCGAAAAAACTATTTCCAGATAACATAATAAGCGAACTGAAGAGAAAGACTTCATCAAGACGAACAAAGGTTTGAGCAAGGAGCAACAGCTGATACACAAGGAACACAAGCGACTGATAGAGATCCCAGACAAATGACTAGAAGTGACAAAGAGAAGATAGAAATAACAAAAGGACAGACAAAGGAGTGAGGAGGAGAGAAGATAAGATGGAAACTGATCACAATATACAACCTGAATCTGCTGAAGAAATTGGATTAAAAGTTATCACTACAACAAAACGCTGGAGATCCCAACATCGAGACCAACAGGAGGACAATAGTAAAAAAACAGCGAAGGAGGGATATACCGAGTGGATATAAAGAAAAAATCACAAGTAGAAGATTATATGCGTTACACTAATTACTACAGACAAACTAAAGATTACGGCCAAAGACTTTAAAATAGTAGACCCGTCAGAGTATAGAAGAATCAGAAGCGGGAAACAGGATGATAGGTCTCCACTCCAACTGCCACAATCCAAGTATAAGAAATAATGGACAATAGACAAACAGTAAGAACTTTAAGAATAATACAACACAACGTAAGAAACTGGAAGACCGAGAGAATTAACCTAAGTAATATATGTCGCGAAATTGACCCTGACATTATACTAATAAACAGTCACGGTGAGACAGAAAACAACAACATAAAACTCTTTAACTATTATGTAAACCAAAGAAATAAATCGGGCGAGAAAAATGACGGAGTAGCGATAGCGGTTAAAAGAAACTTAAAATTTAAACTAATTGATGACTTCAGGATGAATTTCTAGCAATAAAAATAAATACAACTCAAGGAGACGTAATTATTGCTACTACTTACCTATAGAAGACCTATTAAAATTGGCTAACAATAGTCATCCGATGTACATCTTAGGAGACTTTAACGCCAGACATAGGATTTTTGACAATACAAATAATAACGTCGTGGGAAACGCCCATAATCAATTAATAAATTTAGGGAAAATCAATCATCTGGGTCCTAACTTTCCAACCTGGAGAAATCACAATACACAATCGACACCAGACAAAATTTTTACCAACAACAAAGCCTTTTTCAATTACCATATAATACAGGCAGTGACCATCTGC
>NW_024750846.1:0-53248 GCF_018991925.1 Homarus americanus
GGTGTGCCTGGGGTGTCAGAGGTGTGCCTGGGGTGTCTGAGGGTGTGCCTGGGGTATATGGGGTGTGCCTGGAGTGTCAGAGGTGCCTGGGGCGTCAAGGAGTGCCTGGGGTGTCAGAGGTGTGCCTGATGGTGTCAGTGGTGTACTAGAGGTGTCAGAGGTGTACCTGGGAGTGTCATTGGTGTACCTGGGGAGTGTCAAGGTGAACCTGGAGGTGTCAGAGGTGTGCCTGGGAGTATCAGGGTGTGCCTGGGGAGTGTCAGGGGTGTGCCTGGGGTGTCAAGGGGTGTGGCAGGAGTGTCGGAGGTGTAACTGGGAGTGTCAGATGTGTACCTGGGGAGTGTCAGATGTGTACCTGGGAGTGTCAAGCTGTGCAGGATTGTCAGTACCAAGTGTCAGCGGTGTGCCTGCAAGTGTCAGAGTGTACTGGTGTTAGGGCTGTGCAAGTGTCAGGTGTACACCAGAGTTATCAAAACTGGACCCAGGGGTGTCAGGTGGCACCAAGTGTCGTTGGTGTACTTGCAAGGTGTCAGAGGTGAACCTGGGTGTCCAGTGTGCCTGGGGTGTCTGGGGTGTGCCTGGGGAGTGTCAGGGTGTGCCTTGGGTGTCAGGGGTGTGTGTAGGTGTGAGAGGTGTGTCTGGGGTGTCAGGGGTGTGCTGGGGTGTCAGGTGTGTAAGTTGGTAGTGTGGGAGGTGTGTCTGGGGAGTGGGGGTGTGCCTGGGGTGTCAGGGGTGTTCTGGGGGTGTCAGTTGTACTGGGGTGTCAGTGGTGTGCCTGGGGTGTCAGGATGTGTGCCTGGAGTATCAGAGAGTGTGCCTGGGAGTGTCAGAGGTGTGCTGAGGTGTCAGAGGTGTGCCTGGGAGTGTCATGGGTGTGCCTGGGAGTGTCAGAGGTGTGTGCCTGGGGTGTCAGAGGTGTGCAGGTGTCTGAGGGGTGTGCTGGGGTGTCGGTGGTGTCTTAGAGGTGTCAGAGGTGTGCCTGGGGAGTGTCGGAGGTGTGCCTGGGGAGTGTCAGGAGGTGTATGGGTGTCAGAGGTGTGCCTGGAGTGTCAGAGGTGTGAGAGTGTCAAGTGTCTGGGAGTGTCAGAGGTGTTCCTGGGGTGTCAGAGTGGATGGGGAGTGTCAGAGTGTACCTGGGAGTGTCAGGGGTGTACCAGGGATGTCAGAGGAGTACCAGGGAGTGTCGAGTGTGCATGGGAGTGTCAGAGGGTGTTCTGAGGTGTCAGAGGTGTGCCTGGGGTGTCAGAGGTGTGCAGGTGTGAGACTGTGCCTGGAGTTGTCAGAGTTGTGCCTGGAGTTGTCAGAGGTGTGCCTGGGGGTCAGAGGTGTGCCAGAGTGTCAGAGGTGTTCCTGGGGTGTCAGAGGTGTGCCTGGGATTGTCAGGGGTGTGCCTGGGGAGTGTCAGATGTGTGCCTGGGTGTGTGGTGGTGTCTGGGGTATTGGGGTGTGCCTGGGAGTGTCGAGGTGTGCCTGGGGTGTCAGGGTGTGCCTGGGGTGTGGTGGTGTGCCTGGGGTGTCAGAGGTGTGCCTGAGTGTCGGGGTGTGCCTGGGGGTGTCAGGGTGTGCCTGGGGTGTCTCAAGGTGTGCCTGGGGTGTCAGAGAGGTGTGCAGGTGTCGGAGGTGTGCCTGGGGTGTCAGAGGTGTGCAAGTTAGTCTGGAGGTGTGCAAGGTGTCAGGGTGTGCCTGGGTGTCAGAGGTGCAGGGGTGTCAGGGGTGTGCCTGGGGTGTCGGAGTGTGCCTGGGGGTGTCAGGGGTGTGCCTGGAGTGTCAGGGTGTGCCTGGTGTCAGAGGTGCCTGGGATGTCAGAGGTGCCTGGGGGTGTTCGGAGGTGTGCCTGGGAGTGTCAGAGGTGTGCCTGGGAGTGTCAGGGGTGTGTCTGGGAGTGTCAGGGGTGTGCCTGGGAGTGTCAGAGTGTGGCCTGGGGTGTCAGGTGTGGCCAGAGGTGTCAGAGGTGTGCCTGGGAGTGTCAGGGGTGCCTGGGAGTGTCAGAGGTGTGCCTGAGAGTGTCAGAGGGTGTGCCTGGGGGTGTCAGAGGTGTGCCTGGGGTGTCAGGGGTGTGCCTGGAGTGTCAGGGTGTGCACAGAGTGTCAGAGGTGTACCTGGTTGGGGTGTGCAGGTGTCGGAGTTGTGCAAGTGTCAGGGGGTGCCTGGGGTGTCAGGGTGTGCCTGGGGTGTCAGAGGTGTGCCTGGGAGTGTCAGAGGTGTGCCTGGGTGTCAGAGGAGTGCTGGGGTGTCAGAGGTGTGCCTGGGAGTGTCAGAGGTGTGCCTGGGGTGTGAGGGTGTGCCAGGGGTGTCAGAGGTGTGCCTGGGGGTGTCAGGGGGTGTGCCTGGGGTGTCAAGGGGTGTGCCTGGGGTGTCAGGGGTGTGCCTGGGGTGTCGGGTGTGGAGTGCCTGGGGTGTCAGGGGTGTGCCTGGGGTGTCGGAGGTGTGCCAGGGGTGTCAGAGGTGTGCCTGGTGTCAGGTGTGCCTGGGGAGTGTCAGAGGTGTGCCTGGGGTGTCAGAGGTGTGCCTGGGGTGTCAGGTTGTGCAGGTGTCTGGGGTGCCTTTGGTCAGAGGTGCCTGGGATGTCAGGAGGTGTACCTGGGTGTCAGTGTGCCTGGGAGTATCAGAGTGTGCCCAAGGTGTATCAGGTGTGCCTGGAGTGTCAGAGGTGTACCTGGGTGTCAGAGGTGTACCTGGGAGTGTCAGGGGTGTACCTGGGAGTGTCAGGGTGTAACTGGGGAGTGTCGGAGGTGTACCTGGGAGTGTCAGAGGTGTGCCTGGAGTATCAGAGATGTACCTGGGGATTGTCAGCGGTGTGCCTGGGAGTGTCAGATGTGTGCCTGGGGAGTGTCAGAGGTGTGCTGGGAGTGTCAGGGTGTGCCTGGGGTGTCAGAGTGTGCCTGGGTGTCAGGTGTGCCGAGTTGTCAGAGGTGTGCCTGGGTGTCAGAGATGTGCCTGGAGTGTCTGGGGTGCCTGGGGGTGTCTGAGGTGTGCCTGAGGTGTAGTGGTTGGGGTTGTCAGGTGTGAGGGGTCGGTGGACTGCCTGGGGTGTCTGGTGTACCTGGGGTGTCAGGTGTGCCTGGGGTGTCAGGGGGTGGCCCTGGGGTGTCAGAGGTGTGCCTGGGAGTGTCAGGTGTGCCTGGGGTGTCAGGGGTGTGCCTGGGGTGTGGGGTGTGCAAGTGTCGTGGGTGCCTGGGAATGTCAAAGTGTGCCTGGGTATCAGGAGTGTGCCTGATGTCAGGGTGTGCCTGGGGTGTCAGGTGTGCCTGGCAGTGTCAGGGTGAGGTGTCAGGGGTGTGCAGTGGGTTCAGGTTGTGCATGGATGTCAGGGGTTGTGCCGAGGGTGTCTGAGGGTGTGCCTGGGAGGAGGTGCCTGGGATGTCAGGGAGGTGTGTCTGGGGTGTCTGAGAATGTGCCTGGGTGTGTCAGAGGTGTGCAGGAGTTATCGGAGATGTGCCTGGGGTGTCTGAGAGATGTGCCTGGGGTGTCTGGGGTGTGCCTGGGGAGTGTCTGAGGTGTGCCTGGGGAGTGTCAGTGGTGTGCCAGGGGTGTCAGTGGAGTGCCTGGGGTGTCAGAGAAATACCAGGGACTGCTGGCTGGGAGTACCGGGAGTGACAGAGGGTGTATGGGGAGTGTGACAGGTGTGCCTGGGAGTGTCTGAGGTGTGCCTGGGGTGTTGGGGTGTGTCTGGGGAGTGTGAGGTGTGCCTGGGGTGTCTGAGGTGTGCCTGGGGTGTCAGAGATGTGCTTGGGGTGTAGGGGAGGTGTGCCGGTGTCAGGTGTGCCTGGGTGTCAGGTGGCTGGTGGGGTCGGAGGTGTAGGGTGGGGTGTCAGGGGCGTGCCTGGTGTCAGAGGTGTGCCTGGGTGTCAGAGGTGTGCCTGGGGGTGTCAGAGGTGCCTGGGGTGTCAGAGGAGTACATGGGAGGTGTCAGCGGTGTGCCAGAGTGTCAGGGTGTGCCTGGGGAGTGTCAGGGGTGCCTGGGAGTGTCAGGTGTGTGTACCTGGAGTGTCAGGTGTGACAGGAGTGTCAGTTGTGTGCCTGGAGTGTCAGATGTGTGTGCCTGGTAGCGTCAAGGTACCTGAGGATGTCAGGGTGTGCCTAATAGTGTCAGTGGTGTGCACAGGGAATGTCAGAGGTGTGCACTGAGTGTCATTGGTGTGCCTGGGTTGTCAAGGTGAACCTGGAGTGTCAGAGGTGTGCCTGGGGTATCTGGGGTGTGCCTGGGGAGTGTCAGGGTGTGCACCAGGGTGTCAGAGGTGTGGCTGGGGTGTCAGATGTGTGCCTGGGAGTGTCAAGCTGTGCAGGGAGTGTCAGGAGGAGTACCTGGGAGTGTCAGGTGCCTGGGGAGTGTCGGGGGCGTGCTTGGTGTCAGGGTGTGCAAGTGTCAGAGGTGTACCTGGGAGTGTCAGAGGTGTGCCTGGGGTGTCTGAGCTTGTGCCTGGGGAGTGTCAGAGGAGAACCAGGGGAGTGTAAGGGTGGCACAGTGTCAGAGGTGTGCCAGGAGTGTCAGAGGTGTGCCTGGGAGTGTCAGGAGGTGTACCAGGGAGTGTCAGAGGTGTACCTGGGGGTGTCAGCAGTGTGCCTGGGAGTGTCGGATGTATGCAGGGGAGTATCAGAGGTGTACCTGGGACTATCGGAGGTGTACCTGGGGGTGTCGAGGTGCCTGGGAGTGTCAGAGTGTGCCTGGGACTATCAGAGGTGTACCTGGGGGTTATCGGATGTGTGCCTGGGAGTGTCACAGGTGTGCCACGAAGTGTCAGAGGGTGTGCCTCAGGTATCAGAGGTGTATCTGGGAGTGTCAGGGGTGGTGTGCCTGGAGTGTCAGGGGTGTGACTGAGAGTGTCGGAGAGTAACTGGGGTGTCAAGGTGTAACTGGGGAGTATGAGAAAGGTGTGCCTGGGGAGTGTCAGTGGTGTACACCAAGTGTCAGAGGTGTAACTGGGAGTGTCAGAGGTGTTCCTGGGAGTTTCAGAGGTGTTCCTGGGAGTGTCAGAGGTGTACCTGGGAGTATCAGAGGTGTGCCTGGGGTGTCAGTGGTGTGCCTGGGGAGTGTCAGAGGGTGTGGCTGGGGAGTGTCAGAGGTGTGCCTGGGAGTATCGGAGGTGTTCCTGGAGTGTCAGGAATTGTACATGGGAGTGTCAGAGGTGCCTGGGGAGTCAAGGTGTGCCTGGGGAGTGTCTGGGGTGTGCTTCAGAGTGTCAGAGGTGTGCTTGGGGAGTGTCAGAGGTGTGCCTGGGAATATCATAGGTGTATCTGGGAGTGTCAGGGGTGTGACCTAGATTGTCAGGGGTGTAACAGGAGTGTCGGAGGTGTGGCAGAGAATGTGGGGGTATGCAAGAGTTATCAGGGGTGTGTCAGGTGTCAGGGGTGTGCAGGGTGTCAGGAGGTGCCTGGGATGTCAGATGTGTGCCTGGGAGTGTCTGGGGCGTGCCTGGGGAGTGTCAGAGGTGTGCCTGGGGGTGTCTGGGGTGTGCCTGGGGTGTCAGAGGTGTGCCTGAGTGTCAGGGGTGTGCATGGGGTGTCAGAGTGTGCAAGTTCAGAGGTGTGCACAAGGTGTCAGAGGAGTGCCTGGGGCGTCAAGGAGTGCCTGGAGTGTGGGGAGGTGTGCCTGATGGTGTCAGTGGTGTGCCTGAAGGTGTCAGAGGTGTGACAGAGTGTCAGGGTGTGCCTGGGATTGTCATTGGTGTGCCTGGAAGTGTCAAGGTGTGAACCTGGAGGTGCCAGAGGTTTGCCTGGGAGTGTCAGGGTGTGCCTGGGGAGTGTCATGGGTGTGCCTGAGTGTCAGTGTGTGGCACAGAGTGTCGGAGGTGTGACTGGGAGTGTCAGATGTGTGCCTGGGAGTGTCAGATGTGTGCCTGGGAGCGTCAAGGTGCCTGGGAGTGTCAGAGGTGGCTACATGTTGTCAGTGGTGTGCCCTGAGAGTGTCAGGAGTGGCCTGGGGTGTCATTGGTGTACCTGGGATTGTCAAGGTGAACCTGGAGGTGTCAGAGGTGTGCCTGGGGTATCAGAGGTGTGCCTGGGGAGTGTCAGGGGTGTGCCTGGGAGTGTCAGGGGTGTGACTGGGAGTGTCAGGTGTACCAGTGTCAGATGTGTGCCTGGGGTGTCAGATGTGTGCCTGAAGTGTCAAGCTGTGCCAGGGTCAGGGGTGCCTGGGGTGTCAGAGGAGTACCTGGAGTGTCAGGGGCGTACCTGGGAGTGTCAGGGTGTGCCTGGGGAGTGTCAGAGGGTGCCTGGGGTGTCTGGTGTGCCTGGGGTGTCTGGGGTGTGCAGAGTGTCTGAGGAGAGCCAGGGTGTGGGAGGTGTGCCTGGGTGTCAGGGGTGTGCCAGGGTGTCAGAGGTGTGCCTGGGGTGTCAGGGGTGTGCCAGGGGAGTGTCAGGAGGAGTAACTGGGGAGTGTCCGGATGTGTGCGTTGGGAGAATCAGAGGTGTACCTGGGACTATCGGAGGTGTACCTGGGGGTATCGGAGGTGTACCTGGAGTGTCAGAGTGGCCTGGGACTATCAGAGGTGTACCTGGGGTATCGGATGTGTGCCTGGGAGTGTCAGAGGTGTACCAGGAGTGTCAGGGTGTGCCTCAGGTATCAGAGGTATCTGGAATTGTCAGGGGTGTGCCTGAGAGTGTCAGGGTGTAACTAAGAGTGGAGGATTAACTCAGGAGTGTCAGAGGTGTAACTGGGAGTATCAGAGGTGTGCCTGGGAGTGTCAGTGGTGTGCCTGGAGTGTCAGAGGTGTACCTGGGAGTGTCAGAGTGTTCTGAGAGTTTCACAGGTGTTCCTGAGAGTGTCAGAGGTGTACCTGGGGAGTATCAGAGGTGTGCCTGGGAGTGTCAGTGGTGTGCCTGGGGAGTGTCAGAGGTGTGCCTGGGAGTGTCAGAGGTGTGCCTGGGGAGTGTCAGAGGTGTGCCTGGGAGTGTCGGAGGTGTTCCTGGGAGTGTCAGAGGTGTGCATGGGAGTGTCAGAGGTGTGGCTGGGGTGTCAGAGTGTGTGCCTGGGGTGTGCTGGGAGTGTCTGGGGTGCACTGGGGTGTCAGAGGAGGTGCCTGGGGTGTCAGGTGTGCCTGGGGTGTCAGAGATGTGCCTGGGGAGTGTCTGGGGTGTGCCTGGTGTCTGGGGTGTGCCTGGAGGTGTCTGGGGTGTGCCTGAGGTGTCAGTGGGTGCCTGGATGTCAAGGTGTGCCTGGGAGTGGAGGTGTGCCTGGGAATGTCTGGGTGTGCCTGGGAGTGTCAGAGGTGTGCCTGTGTGTCAGGGGTGTGCCTGGGAGTGTCGGGGTGTGCCTGGGAATGTCAGGGGGTGTGCCTGGGAGTGTGTCTGGGGTGTGCCTGGGAGGTCAGAGGTGCCGAATGTCAGAGTGTGTCTGGGAGTGCTGAAATGTGCCTGGGGTGTCAGACGTGTTCCTGGGAGTGTCAGAGGTGTGCCTGGGGTGTCAGGAGGTGTGCCTGGGGTGTCAGAGGTGTGCCTGGGGTGTCAGGGGTGTGCCTGGGGAGTGTCTGAGGGGTGTGCCTGGGAGTGTCTGGGGTGTGCCTGGGTTGTCTGGGGTGTGCCTGGGAGTGTCAGAGGTGTGCCAGGGGTGTCAGTGGGTACCTGGGAGTGTCAGAGAAATGCAGGGACTGTGGGAAGTGCCTGGGGTGACAGAGGTGTGCCTGGGGTGTGACAGGTGTGCCTGAGTGTCTGAGGTGTGCCTGGAGTGTTAGGGTGTGTCTGGGAGTGTGGGAGGTGTGCCTGGGCGTGTCTGAGTGTGCCTGGGTGTCAGAGATGTACCTGGGGAATATGAGAGGTGTACCTGGGGTGTCAGGGGTGTGCCTGGGGTGTCAGGGGTGTAACTGGGCAGGGTCGGAGGTGTAAGTGGGAGTGTCAGAGGCGTGCCTGGGAGTGTCGGTGTGCCTGGGGAGTGTCAGAGATGTGGGGAGTGTCAGAGGTACCTGAGTGTCAGAGGGTACATGGGAGTGTCAGCGGTGTGCCTGGGAGTGTCAGAGGTGTACCTGGGGTGTCATTGGTGTGCCTAGTGTCAAAGGTGAACCTGGAGGTGTCAAGTGTGCACCAGGATAATCAGAGGTGTGCCTGGGGAGTGTCAGGGGTGTGCCTGGGGTGTCAGGTGTGTGCCTGGAGTGTCAGGTGTAACTGGGGTGTCAGATGTGTGGCCTGGGGAGTGTCAGATGTGTGCCTGGAGTGTCAAGGTGTACCTAATGGTGTCAGGTGGTGGCACCTGAGAGTGTCAGAGGTGTGCCTGGGAGTGTCATTGGTGTGCCTGGGATTGTCAAGGTGAACCTGGAGGTGTCAGGGTGTACCTGGAAGTATCAGAGGTGCCTCCGAGTGTCAGGGGTGTACCTGAGTGTCAGTGGTGTAACTGGGTGTCAGAGTGTAACTGGGAGTGTCAGATGTGTACCTGGGTGTCAGATGTGTGCCTGGGGTGTCAAAGCTGTGCCGGGAGTGTCAGGGAGTGCCTGGGAGTCAGGAGTGCCTGGGAGTGTCAGGGGCGTGCCTGGGGTGTCAGGGGTGTACCTGGGGTGTCAGAGGTGTACCTGGGGAGTGTCTGGGGTGTGCCTGGGGTGTGCGGGGTTTCCTGGGAGTGTCAGAGGAGAACCAGGGAGTGTAAGGGTGTACCTGGGGTGTCGGAGGTGTACCAGGGAGTGTCAGAGGTGTGCCTGGGGAGTGTCAGAGGTGTACAGGGGAGTGTCAGATGAGTGCCTGGGGGTGTCAGTGGTGGCCTGGGAGTGTCCGGATGTGTGGGAGTATCAGAGGTGTACCTGGGACTATCAGGTGTACCTGGGGTATCGGCGGTGTGCCAGTGTCAGAGTGTACCTGGGACTATGAGAGGTGTGCCTGGGGTATCTGATGTGTACCTGAGTGTCAGGGGTGTGCCTGAGAGTGTCAGAGTGTACCTCAGGTATCAGAGAATCTGTCAGGGGTGTACACCAGAGTGTCAGGGAGTGTAACTGAGAGTGTCGGAGGAGTGTCAGAGTGTAACTGGGAGTATCAGAGTGTACCTGGAGTGTCAGTGGTGTGACTTGGAGTGTCAGAGGTGTACCTGGAGTGTCAGAGGTGTTCCTGAGAGTTTCACAGGTGTTCCTGGGAGTGTCAGAGGTGTGCCTGGGATATCAGAGGTGTGCCTGGGAGTGTCAGTGGTGTGCCTGGTCAGGTGCCTGGGAGTGTCAGAGGTGTGCCTGAGTGTCAGGTGTTCTGAGAGTGTTAGGAGGTGTACATGGGGTGTCAGAGGTGTGTGGGAGTGTCAGATGTGTGCCTGGGGTGTCTGGGGTGTGCTTGGGGGTGTCTGGGGTGTGCCTGGGGTGTCAGAGGGTTGCCTGGGAGTGTCAGAGGTGTGCCTGGGAGTGTCTGGGGTGAACCTCAGAGTGTCAGAGGTGTGCCTGGGGTGTCAGAGGTGGCCTGGGAATATCATAGGTGTGTCTGGGAGTGTCAGGGGTGTACCTGGGAGTGTCAGAGGTATACTGGGAGTATCAAGTGTATCTAGGAGTGTCAGGGTGTACCTGGGAATTGTCGGAGGTGTTCTGAGGAGTGTCAGAGGTGTGCCTGGGGAGTGTCAGAGGTGCACCTGGGAGTGTCAGATGTGTGCCTGGGGTGCCTGGGGCGTGCCTGGGGTGTCAGGGGTGTGCCTGGGATTATGGGGTGTGCCTGGGAGTGTCAGGGGTGCCTGGGGAGTGTCAGAGGGTGTACATGGGAGTGTCAGAGGTGTGCCTGGGGTGTCAGAGGTGTGCCTGGGGTGTCAGAGGAATGCCTGGGGGCGTCAAGGAGTACCTGGGGGTGTGAGGTGTGCCTGATAGTGTCAGTGGTGTGCCTGAGAGTGTCAGAGGTGTGGCTGAGAGTGTCAGAGGTGTGCCTGGGATTGTCTCATTGGTGTGCCTGGGAGTGTCAAGGTGAACCTGGAGTGTAGAGGTGTACCTGGGGTATCAAGGTGTACTAGGTGTCATGGGTGTGCCTGGGAGTGTCAGGTGTGTGCTGGGGAGTGTCAGGTGTGACTGGGAGTGTCAGATGTGTGCCTGGGAGTGTCAGATGTGTGCCTAGGACGTCAAGGGGTACCTGAGTGTCAGAGGTGTACCTGATATTGTCAGTGGTGTACCTGAGAGTGTCAGAGGTGTACCTGGGGAGTGTCATGGTGTGCCTGGGATTGTCAAGGTGAACCTGGAGGTGTCAGGGTGTGCCTGGGAGTATCAGAGGTGTGCCTGGGAGTGTCAGGGTGTACCTGGGAGTGTCTGGGGTGACTGGGGGTGTCGGAGGTGTAACTGGGAGTGTCAGATGTGTGCAGTGTCAGATGTGTGCCTGGGGTGTCAAGCTGGCCTGGGGTGTCAGCTGTGCCAGGAGTGTCAGAGGTACCTGGGAGTGTCAGAGGAGTACCTGGGAGTTTCAGGGACGTACCTGGGAGTGTCAGGGGTGTACCTGGGAGTGTCAGAGGTGTGCCTGGGAGTGTCTGAGGTGTGCCTGGGGTGTCTGAGGAGAACCAAGGGGTGTAAGAGGGTGTGCCTGGGGAGTGTCAGAGGTACCTGGGAGTGTCAGGGACGTGCCCGGAGTGTCAGGGGTGTGCCTGGGAGTCAAGGTGTACCTGGGGTGTCAGAGGTGTGCCTGGGAGTGTCTGAGGAGAACCAGGGGTGTGGGGTGTACCTGGGGTGTCAGAGGTGTACCAGGGGGTGTGGGGTGTGCCAGGGTGTCAGGGGTGCCAGGGAGTGTCAGAGGATGCTGGGAGTGTCGGTGTAGCCTGGGGTGTGTCGGATGTGTGTGGGAGAATCAGAGGTGTGCCTGGGACTATCGGAGGTGTACCTGGGGGGTATCGGAGGTGTACCTGGGAGTGTCAGAAGTGTACCTGGGACTATCAGGGTGTACCTGGGGGTATCGGATGTGTGCCTGGGAGTGTCAGAGGTGTACCTGGGAGTGTCAGAGGTGTGCCTCAGGTATCAGAGGTGTATCTGGAGTGTCAGGGGTGTGCCTGGGAGTGTCAGGGGTGTAACTGAGAGTGTCGGAGGATTAACTGGTGTCAGGGCCATAGAGTATCGAGGTGTACCGGAGTGTGGTGTGTGCCTGGGGAGTGTCAGAGGTGTGCCTGGGGTGTCAGAGGTGTTCTGAGAGTTTCGGTGTTCCTGAGAGTGTCAGAGGTGTACATGGTCAGAGGTGTACCTGGGAGTGTCAGTGGTGGCACTAGTGTCAGAGGTGTACCTGGGAGTGTCAGAGGTGTGCCTGGGAGTGTCAGGGTGTGCCTGGAGTGTCGGAGGTGTTCCTGAGATGTCAGAGGTGTACATGGGAGTGTCAGGCGTGTGGCTGGGAGTGTCAGATGTGTGCCTGGGATTGTCTGGGGTGTGCTTGGGAGTGTCTGAGGTGTACCTGGGGAAGTCAGAGGAGTACCTGAGAGTGTCAGAGGTGTGCCTGGGGAGTGTCAGAGATGTGCCTGGGGAGTGTCTGGGGTGTGCCTGGGGTGTCTGAGGTGTGCCTGGGGTGTCTGAGGTGTGCCTGGGAGAGTCAGTGGGTACCTGGGAATGTCAAGGTGTGCCTGGAGTATCGGAGGTGTGCCTGGAATGTCAGGGGTGTGCCTGGGATGTCAGAGGTGTGCCTGGCAATGTGAGGTGTGCCTGGGAGTGTCAGGGGGTGTGCCTGGGAATGTCAGGGTGTGCCTGGGAGTGTCAGAGGTGTTCCTGAGAGTTTCTGGAGGTGTTCCTGGGGTGTCAGAGGTGTGCCTGGGAGTATCAGAGGTGTGCCTGTGGGGTGTCAGTGGTGTGCCTGGGGGTATCAAGGTGTGCCTGGGAGTGTCAGAGGTGTGCCTGGGAGTGTCGGGTGTTCCTGGGGTGTTAGAGGTGTGCATGGGGTGTCAGAGGTGTGGCTGGGGTGTGTATGTGTGCCTGGGGAGTGTCAGGGGTGTGCTTGGGGAGTGTCTGGGGTGTGCCTGGGGTGTCAGGAGTGCCTGGGGTGTCAGTGTGCCTGGGAGTGTCTGAGGTGAACCTCAGAGGTGTCAGAGTGTGCCTGGGGGTCAGGGTGCCTGGGGATATCATAGGTGTATCTGGGAGTGTCAGGGGTGTGCCTGGGAGTGTCAGGGGTGTAGCTGGGAGTGTCGGAGGTGTGACTGGGAGTGTCAGTATGCCTGGGGAGTGTAAGTGTATCTGGGAGTGTCAGAGGTGTGCCTGGGAGTGTCGGAGTGTTCCTGAGAGTGTCAGAGGTGTGCCTGGGAGTGTCAGAGGTGCCTGTGAGTGTCAGATGTGTGCCTGGGAGAATGCTGGGGCGTGCCTGGGGTGTCAGGGTGTGCCTGGGGAGTGTCTGGGGTGTGCCTGGGGTGTCAGAGGTGTACCTGGGAGTGTCAGGGTGTGCATGGGGTCAGAGGGTGGACCTGGGATGTCGAGGTGTGCCTGGGGGTGTCAGAGGAGTACCTGGGGCGTCAAAGGAGTACCTGGGGTGTGGGGGTGTGCCTGGTGGAGTGTGTGTTATGCCTGGGAGTGTCAGAGTGTGACTGGGGTGTCAGGACCTGGGATTGTCGTGGTGTGCCTGGGAGTGTCAAGGTGAACCTGGAGGTGTGAGGTGCTGGGAGTATCAAGGTGTGCCTGGGAGTGTCATGGGTGTACCTGGGAGTGTCAGGTGTGTAACTGGGAGTGTCAGGAGGTGTAACTGGGAGGTGTCAGATGTGTGCCTGGGGTGTCCGATGTGTGCAGGGGCGTCAGTGCCTGGTGTCAGAGGTGTGCCTGATGTTGTCAGTGGTGGCACCTGAGAGTGTCAGAGGTGTGGGTGTCATTGGGTGTACCTGGATTGTCTGGGGTGCTGGGAAGTGTCAGGTGTAACTGGAGTGTCAGATGTGTACAGGAGTGTCAGATGTGTGCAAGTGTCAGCTGGACCTAGTGTCAAAGCTGTGCCCAGGAGTGTCAGAGGGAGTACCTGGGAGTGTCAGAGGAGTACCTGGGAGTTTCAGGGACTTACCTGGGTGTGTCAGGGGTGTGCCTGGGAGTGTCAGGGTGTGCTGAGTGTCTGAGGTGTGCCTGGGAGTGTCTGAGAGAGACAGGAGTGTAAGAGGTGTACCTGGGGTGTCAGAGGAGTGCCTGGGAGTGTCAGGGGACGTACCTGGGAGTGTCAGGGGTGTGCCTGGGGAGTGTGTCAAGGTGTGCCTGGGAGTGTGGGGTGTGCCTGGGGAGTGTCTGGGGAGAACCAGGAGTGTAAGAGGTGTGCCTGGGGTGTCAGAGTGTGCCAGGGAGTGTCAGAGGTGTGCCTGGGGTGTCAGAGGTGTACAGGGGTGTCAGAGGAGTAACTGGGAGTGTCAGCGGTGTGCCTGGGAGTGTCGGATGTGTACGTGGGAGAATCAGAGTGTACCAGGGACTATCGGAGGTGTGCCTGGGGGTATCGGAGGTGTACCTGGGGTGTCAGAAGTGTACCTGGGACTATCAGAGGTGTACCTGGGGGTATCGGATGTGTGCCTGGGGAGTGTCAGAGGTGTACCTGGGAGTCAGAGGGGTGTACTGGGTATCAGTGTATCTGGGAGTGTCAGGGGTGGCACAGGTGTCAGGGGTGTAACTGAGAGTGTCGGAGGATTAACTCGGAGTGTCAGAGGTGTAACTGGGGAGTATCAGAGGTGTACCTGGGGTGTCAGTGGTGTGCCTGGGAGTGTCAGAGGTGTGCCTGGGAGTGTCAGAGGTGTGCCTGGGGTGTCAGAGGGGGTGTGCCTGGGAGTGTCGGAGGTGTTCCTGAGATGTCAGAGGTGTGCATGGGAGTGTCAGGCGTGTGCCTGGGAGTGTCAGATGTGTGCCTGGGGAGTGTCTGGGGTGTGCCTGGGTGTCTGGGGTGTGCCTGGGGAGTGTCAGAGGGAGTGCCTGGGAGTGTCAGAGGTGTGCCTGGGAGTGTCAGAGATGTGCCTGGGGTGTCTGAGGTGTGCCTGGGGAGTGTCTGGGGTGTGCCTGGGGTGTCTGAGGTGTGCACAGAGGTCAGTGGGAGTGCCTGGGAATGTCAAGGGGTGTGCCTGGGAGTATCAGGTGTGCCTGGGAATGTCACAGGTGTGCCTGGGAGTGTCAGAGGTGTGCCTGTGTGTCAGAGGTGTATGCCTGGGGTGTCAGGGGTGTGCCTGGGGAATGTCGGGGTGTGCCTGGGGAGTGTCTGAGGTGTGCCTGGGAGGGTCAGAGGAGTAACTGGGAATGTCAGAGGTGTATCTGGGGGTGTCTGTGCCTGGGAGTGTCAGAGGTGTGCCTGGGAGTGTCAGAGGTGTGCCTGGGAGTGGCAGAGGTGTGCCTGGGGGTGTCAGAGATGTGCCTGGGAGTGTTTGGGGTGTGCCTGGGGAGTGTCTGAGGGGTGTGCCTGGGGTGTCTGGGGTGTGCCTGGGGTGTCAGGGGTGTGCAGGGGTGTCAGTGGAGTACCTGGGGTCAGAGAAATGGGGACTGTAACAGGAGTACCTGGGGTGACAGAGGTGTGCCTGGGAGTGTGGGGTGTGGCTGGGGTGTCAGATGTGTGCCTGGGAGTGTCTGGGGTGTGCCTGGGGAGTGTCTGGGGTGTGCCTGGGATTGTCGGGAGGTGCCTGGGGTGTCAGAGGTGTGCCTGGGGTGTCTGGGTGGCCTCAGAGTGTCAGAGGTGTGCTTGGAGTGTCAGAGGTGTGCCTGAGGTGTCAGGAGGTGTGACTGGGAGTGTCAGAGGTGTGGCTGGGGTGTCAGATGTGTGCCTGGGGAGTGTCTGGGGTGTGCTTGGGGTGTCTGGGGTGTGCACAAGTGTCAGAGGTACAGGAGTGTCAGAGGTGTGCCTGGGGTGTCTGGGTGTGCCTCAGAGTGTCAGGGTGTGCCTGGGAGTGTCAGGGGTGTGCCTGGGAATATCAGGTGTGGGAGTTTCAGGGGTGTACAGCAGGTGTCAGGGGTGTAACAGGAGTGTCGGAGGTGTAACTGGAGTGTCAGAGGTATGCCTGGGGTATCAGAGGTGTGTCTGGGAGTGTCAGAGGTGTACCTGGGGATTGTCAGGTGTTCCTGGGGTGTCAGAGGTGTACCTGGGGTGTCAGATGTGTGCCTGGAAGGTGTCTGGGGTGTGCCTGGGAGTGTCAGGGTGTGCCTGGGGGTGTCAGGGGTGGCCTGGAGTGTCAGGGGTGTGCCTGGGGAGTGTCTGGGGTGTGCCAGGTGTCAGAGGTGTGGTATCGTTGTGCATGGGAGCGTCAGGAGGTGTGCCAGGAGTGTCAGTGGTGTACCTGGAGTGTCAGGGAAATGCCAGGGACTGTAACAGGTGCCTGGGGTGACAGAGGTGTGCCTGGGGTGTGAGTATGAGGTGTGTGAGGTGTGCAGGTGTTAGAGGTGTGCCTGGGGAGTGTCTGAGGTGTGCCGGGTATCAGAGGTGTGCCTGGGGTGTCTTGGTGTGCCTGGGGTGTTGGGGTGTGCCTGGAGTGTCTGAGGTGTGCCTGGGGTGTCTGGGGTGTGCCTGGGAGAGTCAGAGATGTGCCTGGGAGTATCGGGGTGTGCCTGGGAGTGTCAGGGGTGTGCCTGGGAGTGTCAGGTGTGGCTGGGGAGGGTCGGAGGTGTAAGTGGAGTGTCAGAGGTGTATGGGGAGTGTCAGGGGTGTGCCGGAAGTGTCAGAGGTGTACCTGGGGAGTGTCTGGGGTGTGCCTGGGGTGTCAGGGGTGTGCCTGGGGTGCTGGGGTGTGCCAGGTGTCTGGTGTGCCTGGGTGTCAGAGGTGTGACACTGGGTGTCTGGGGTGTGCGCAAGTGTCAGGGTGTGCCAGGGGGTGTCAGTGGAGTGCCTGGGGTGTCAGAGAATACCAGGGACTGTAACAGTTGCCTGGGAGTGTCAGAGGTGTACCTGGAGTGTCGGAGTGTGCACAGTGTCAGAGGAGTACCTGGGGGTGTCAGAGGTGTGCCTGGGGAGTGTCAGAGTGTGCCTGGAGTGTCAGGGGTGTGCACCAGATGTCAGAGGTGCCTGTGGGGTGAAGACGTGTGCCTGGGGGTGTCTGGGGTCTGCCTGGGGAGTGTCATGGTGTATCTGGGGAGTGTCAGGGGGTGTGCCTGGGGTGTCAGGTGTAACAAGTGTCAGGGGTGTGGCAGGGAGTGTCAGGAGGTGTGCAAGTGTCAGAGGTGTACAGGAGTGTCAGAGGTGTGCCTGGGATTGTCAGAGGTGCATGGGAGTGTCAGGAGGTGTTCCTTGTGGTGTCAGAGGTGTGCCTGGGATTGTCAGAGGTGTGCCTGGGAGTGTCAGAGTGTGCCTGGAGTGTCAGAGGTGTACTTGGGGTGTCGGAGGTGTGTGCCTGGGGTGTCTGGGGTGTGCCTGGGAGTGTCGGAGGTGTGCCAGGTGGTGTCAGAGGTGTGCCTGGGAGTGTCAGGGGTGTGCCTGGGAGTGTCAGGGTTTGCCAGGGAGTGTGGTGCCTGGGGTGTCAGGGGAACCTGGGGTGTCAGGGTGTGCCTGGGGTGTCTGAGGTGTG
This sequence comes from Homarus americanus, assembly GCF_018991925.1. Taxonomy (NCBI): domain Eukaryota; kingdom Metazoa; phylum Arthropoda; class Malacostraca; order Decapoda; family Nephropidae; genus Homarus; species Homarus americanus. The sequence continues at coordinate 16,331 of NW_024750846.1, forward strand.
CCTGGGGGTGTCAGAGATGTGCTGGGGAGTGTCAGGGTTGTACCAGGGGAGTGTCAGTGGTGCCTGGGGTGTCAGGAGGTGTGCCTGGGAGTGTCGGATGTGTACCAAGTGTCAGAGTGTGAGAAGTGTAAGAGGTGTTCTGGGAGTGTGAGGAGGTGAACAAGGAGTGTCAGAGGAGTGCCTGAGAGTGTCAAGGTGTGCCTGGGACTGTCGGGAGGTGCTTGGAGTGTCAGGGAGTGTGCCTGGGGTGTCAGAGGTGTGCCAGGATTATCATAGGTGTGTCTGGGGTGTCAGGGGTGTGCCTGGGAGTGTCAGGGATGTGACTGGGGTGTCAGGGGTGTGACTGGGAGTGTCAGAGGTGTGCCTGGGAGTGTCAGAGGTGTGCCTGGGGTGTCAGGGATTTACCAGGGAGTGTCAGAGGAGTACCTGGGCGTGTCAGGTGTACCTGGGGTATCAGAGGTGTGACCTGGGAGTTGTCAGAGGTGTGCCTAGAGTGTCAGAGGTGTTCCTGAGGTGTCAAAGTTGTCCTGGGATTGTCAGGGGGTGCCTGGGGTGTCAGATGTGTGCCTGGGGTGTCAGAGGTGCCTGGGGAGTGTCAGGGTGTGCCTGGGGTGTCTGGGGTGTGCCTGGGGTGTCAAGGTGTGCCTGGGGTGTCAGGGTGTGCCTGGGGAGTGTCAGGGTGTGCCTGGGGAGTGTCTGAGGTGTGCCTTGGAGGTGTCAGAGGGTTGCCTGGGAATGTCAGAGGGTGTACCTGGGAGTGTCAGAGGTGTGCCTGGGGAATATTGGAGGTGTACCTGGGAGTGCCAGAGGTATCACACAGGGGTGTCGGAGGTGTAGCTGGAGAAGTGTCACAGGTGGCACCTGGGGAGTGTCGAAGGTGTGCGTGCCAATGTCAGAGGTGTGCCTGGAGGTGTCAGGGTGTGCCTGGGGATGTCAGGGTGTGCCTGGGATGTCGGAGTGTGCCTGGGGAGTGTCAGGAGGTGTGCCTGGGATGTCAGTGGGTGCCTGAGGTGTCAGAGGTTCTGGGAGTGTCAGGGTGTGCCTGGGGAGTGTCAGGGGTGCCTGCTGGGAGTGTCAGGGTGGCCTGGGAGTGTGAGGGGTGTGCCTGGGGTGTCAGGGGTGTGCCTAGGGGTGTCAGAGGTGTGCCTGGGAGTGTCAGAGGTGTGCCTGGGAGTGTCCAGAGGTGTGCCTGGAGTGTCAGGGGTTTGCCAGGGAGTGTCAGTGGAGTACCTGGGGTGTCGGGGTGTGCCTGGGTGTATCAGAGGTGTGTCTGGGGTGTAGGGGTGTACCTGGGAGTGTCAGGGGTGTGAAATGGGTGTCAGAGTGTGAACTGGGAGTGTGTCAGATGGTGCCGAGAGATGTCAGAGGTGTACCTGGGATTTTCAGAGGTGTACCTGGGGTTTCAGAGGTGTGCCTGGGAGTGTCAGAGTGTTCCTGAGAGTGTCAGAGGTGTTCCTGGGGAGTATCAGAGGTGTACTGCAGAATTGTCAGTGGTGTGCCAAGAGATATCATAGGTGTGTCTCTGGGAGTGTCAGGGGTGTGCCTGGGAGTGTCAGAGTGTAACTGGGGTGTGGAGGTGTGGCTGGGGTGTCAGAGGTGTGCCTGTGAGTGTCAGAGTGTATCTGGGAGTGTCAGGATTGACCTGGGGTGTCAGAGGTGTGTCACCAGGAGTGTCAGGGGTGTGCCTGGGAGTGTCAGGGGTGTAACTGGGAGTGTCTAAGAGTGTACTGGGAGTGTCAGAGGTGTGACACAGGGCATCAGAGGTGTGCCTAGGTGTCAGTGGTGTTCCTGAGGTGTCAGAGTGTGCCTGGGGTGTCAGATGTGTGCCTGGGGAGTGTCAGAGGTGCCTGGGGTGTCAGAGGTGCCTGAGTGTCTGGGGTGTGCCTGGGGTGTCAGAGGTGTGCCTCAGGTGTCAGAGGTGTGCCTGGGGTGTCAGAGGTGTTCCTGAGGTTCTGGAGTCTGGAGTGTCAGAGGTGTGCCTGGGGTGTGGGGAGTGTGCCTGGGGTGTGTGTGTGCCTGGGGTGTCAGAGGTGTACCTGGGGAGTGCAGGGGGTGTGCCTGGGGAGTGTCAGAGGTGTGTGCTGGGGTGTCAGATGTGTGCCTGGAGTGTCTGGGGTGTGCTTGGGGTGTCAGGGGTGTGCCTGGGGAGTTCAGAGGTGCGTGGGAGTGTCAGAGTGTGCCAGAGTGTCTGGGGTGGCACAGGTGTCAGGTGGGGAGCTGGGGTGTCAGGAGGTGTGAGCTGGGGCATCAGGTGTGCCTGGGATATCAGGGGTGTGCCTGGGGTGTATCAGGAGGTGTGCCTGGAGTGTCAGGGGTGTGCCTGGGATGTCATGAGTTGTCTGGGTGTCAGGGTGTGCCTGGGAGTGTCAGGTGTGACTGGGGTGTCGGGTGTAGCTGGGGTGTCAGGTGTGGCATCAGGGGGTGTGCCTGGAGTGTCAGTGGTGTGCCTGGGGAGTGTCAGAGTGTGCCTAGGTGTCAGGGGTGTGCAGGGGTGTCAGTGGAGTGCCTGGGGTGTCAGTGGGGTACCTGGGAGTGTCAGGGTGTACCTGGGAGTGTCAGGGGTGTGCTTGGGGTGTCTGAGGGTGTGCCTGGGAGTGTCAGAGGTGTGCCTAGGTGTCAGGGTTTACCAGGGGTGTCAGTGGTGTGCCTGGGTTGTCGGAGGTTTCCTGGGATGTCATGGGTGTATCTGGGAGTGTCAGGGGTGTGCCTGGGAGTGTCAGGGTGTGGGAGTGTCAGGGGTGTGCTGGGAGTGTCAGGTGTGTACCTGGGAGTGTCAGAGGTATGCTGGGAGTATCAGAGTGTACCTGGGATTGTCAGAGTGTACCTGGGAGTTTCAGAGTGTGTTCCTGGGAGTGTCAGGAGGTGTACCTGGGAGTGTCAGAGGTGTACCTGGGAGTGTCTGTGGTGTACCTGGGAATGTCAGGTGTGTATCTGGGAGTGTCAGGGGTGTGCCTGGGAGTGTCAGGGGTGTAGCTGGGAGTGTCGGAGGGGTGTGGCTGGGAGTGTCAGAGGTGTGCCTGGGAATTATCAGGAGTGTGTCTGGGAGTGTCAGAGGTGTGCCTGGGAGTTGTCGGGGGTGTGCCTGGGGTGTCAGATGTGTGCCTGGAGTGTCAGGAGTGCCTGGGAGTGTCAGAGTGTACCTGGGGGTGTCAGAGGTGTGCCTGGGGTGTCTGGGTGTGCCTGGGGAGTGTCAGGGGTGTGCCTCGAGGTGTCAGAGAGGTGTGCCTGGGGTGTCAGAGGTGTTTCTGGGGATTTCAGATGTGTTCCTGAAGGTGTCAGAGGTGTGCCTGGGGTGTCAGAGGTGTGCCTGGGAGTGTCAGTGGTGTACCTGGGAGTGTCAGGGTTGTGCCTGGGGTGTCAGAGGGTGTACCTGGGAGTGTCAGGTGTTCTGAGGTGTCAGAGTGTGGGGGTGTCAGAGGTGTGCCTGGGGTGTCAGATGTGTGCAAGTGTCTGGGTGTGCCTGGGGTGTCTGGGGTGTGCCTGGGAGTGTCAGAGGGAGTGCCTGGGGTGTCAGGGGTGTGCCTGGGAGTGTCAGGGTGTACCTGAGAGTGTCAGAGGTGGCCTGCAGGGAGTGTCAGAGGTGTACCTGGGAATATCATAGGTGTGTCTGGGAGTGTCAGGGGTGTACTGCAGGTGTCAGGGGTGCTGGGAGTGTCGAGGTGTGCTGGGGTGTCAGGGTATGCCTGGGAGTGTCAGAGGTGTGTCTGGAGTGTCAGGAGGTGTACCTGGGGTGTCAGAGGTGTTCTGGGGGTGTCAGAGGTGTGCCTGGGAGTGTCAGATGTGTGCCTGGAGTGTCTGGGTTGTGCAGGTGTCAGAGGTGTGCCTGGGGTGTCTGGGGTACCTAGGTGTCAAGTGTGCCTGAGTGTCTGGGATGTGCAGGGTGTCAGAGGTGTGGCACGAGTGTCTGGGGTGTGCCTGGGTGTCAGGGGTGTGCCAGGTGTCGGTGGTGTGCCTGGGGTGTCAGAGTCAGGGACTGTGGAGGGTACCTGGAGTTGCAGGGTGTGCCTGGGAGTGTGAGGTGTGCCTGGGTGTGTGAGGTGTGCCTGGAGTGTTGGGGGTGTGCCTGGGGTGTGCAGGGTGCCTGGGGTGTCAGAGGTGTGCCTGGGGAGTGTCTTAGTGTGGTGTGCCTGGGGTGTCAGAGGTGTGCCTGGAGTGTCTGGAGTGTACCTGGGGTGTCAGAGGTGTATGGGAGTGTCAGAGGTGTGCCTGGGAGTTTCAGGGGTGTGCCTGGGGTGTCAGGGTGTGCCTGGGGAGGTCAGGAGGTGTAAGGAGTGGGGTGTCAGAGGTGTGCCTGGGGGTGTCAGGGGTGTGCCTGGGAGTGTCAGAGGTGTGCCTGGGGGTGTCAGGGGTGTGCCTGGGGTGTCAGAGGTGTGCCTGGGAGTGTCTGGGGTGTGCCTGCAGTGTCGGGGTGTGCCTGGGGTGTCAGGGGTGTGCCTGGGGTGTCAGAGGTGTGCAAGGGTGTCAGTGGGTGCCTGGGGTGTCAGATACCAGGGAGTGTACAGGGTGCCTGGGGTGTCAGGGTGTGCCTGGGGAGTGTGAGAGGTGCCTGGGGTGTCTTGGGGTGTGCCTGGGGTGTCTGGGGTGTGCCGGAGTGTCTGAGGTGTGCCTGGGGTGTCTGGGGTGTGCCTAGGTGTCAGAGGTGTGCCAGGGGTGTCGGTGGGTGCCTGGGGTGTGGAGAATGCAGGGATGTAACAGGAGTACCTGGGGTGACAGAGGTGTGCCTGGGGAGTGTGAGAGGTGTGCCTGGGGAGTGTCAGATGTGTGCCTGGGAGTGTCAGGGGTGTGCTTGGGGTGTCAGGGGTGTCCTGGGAGTGTCAGAGGAGTGCCTGGGAGTGTCAGGGGTGTGCCTGGGGTGTCTGAGGTGTACCTCGAGAGTTCAGAGGTGTGCAGGTGTCAGAGGTGTACCTGAGGTGTCGGGTGTGGCTGGGGTGTCAGAGGTGTGCCTGGGGTGTCAGATGTGGGGTGTCTTGGGTGTGCTTGGGGTGTCTGGGGTGTGCCTGGGATGTCAGGTGCCTGGGTGTCAGGAGGTGTGCACCAAGTGTCTGGGTGTGCCTCAGGTGTCAGAGGTGTGCCAGGGAGTGTCAGGGTGTGCCTGGGATGTCATAGGTGTGTCTGGGGTTTCAGGGGTGTGTGGGGTGTCGGGGTGTAACAGGGAGTGTCGGAGGTGTGGCTGGGGTGTCAGAGGTATGTGCTGGGGGTATCAGAGGTGTATCTGGGAGTGTCAGAGGTGTGCCTGCTGGGAGTGTCGGAGGTGTTCTGAGAGTGTCAGAGGTGTGCCTGGGGTGTCAGATGTGTGCCTGGGGTGTCTGGGGTGTGCCTGGGGTGTCAGGGGTGTGCCTGGGGTGTCAGGAGTGCAAGTGTCAGGGGTGTGCAAGGTGCAGAGTGTGCCTGGGTGTCAGAGGTGTGGCCAGAGATATCAGAGGTGTGCATGGGAGGTCAGAGGTGTGCCTGGGGTGTCAGTGGAGTGCCTGGGGTGTCAGAGAATGCAGGGACTGTGACAGGAGTGCCTGGGGTGACAGGGGTGTGGGAGTGTGGGGGTATGCCTGGGGGTGTCTTGAGGTGTGCCTGGGGAGTGTTGGGGTGTGCCTGGGAGTGTCTGGGGAGGTGCCTGGGGTGTCAGAGGTGTGCCTGGGAGTGTCTGAGGTGTGCCTGGGGTGGGGTGTGCGCAGGGGTGTCTGAGGTGGGCACCTGGGTGTCTGAGGTGTGCCTGGGAGGTCAGAGATGTGCAGGTGTCAGGTGTGCCTGGGGTGTCAGGGGTTGTGCCTGGGTGTCAGGGGTGTGCCTGGGAGGTCAGGAGGTGTGGGGTGGGGGTGTCAGAGGTGTGCCTGGGGTGTGTCTGGGGGTTGTGCCTGGGTGTCAGGGGTGTGCCTGGGGTGTCTGGGTGCCTGAGTGTCAGAGGGTGTGCCTGGGGTCTGGGGGTGTGCCTGGGGTGTGTCTCAAGTTGTGCCTAGGTGTCAGAGGTGTAGCTGGGGTGTCTGAGGTGTGCCTGGAATTGTCAGAGGTGTGCCAGGGAATTGTCGTGGGTGCCTGGGAGTGTCAGAGAAATGCCTGGGACAACAGAGTACCGGGTGTCAGGGTGGCACCTGGGAGTGTCAGGAGGTGGTACTACAGGTGTCAGGGTGCCTAGAGTGTCAGAGGTGTGCAGAGTGTCAGGTGTGCCTGGAGTGTCAGAGGTGTGCAGAGATGTCAGGAGGTGCCTGGGGTGAAGACGTGTGCCTGGGGTGTCTGGGGTTGCCAGAGTGTCATGAGGTGTGTCTGGGAGTGTCAGGGTGTGCCTGGGGTGTCAGGGTGTGGCTGGGGGTGTCAGGTGTGGCTGGGAGTGTCGGGAGGTGTACCTGGGGTGTCAGAGGTATGCCTGGGGTGTCTGAGTGTGCCTGGGATTGTCAGAGGTGTGCATGGGAGTGTCAGAGGTGTTCCTGTGGAGTGTCGTGTGCCTGGGATTGTCAGAGGTGTGCCTGGGGTGTCAGATGTGCAAGTGTCAGAGGTGCCTGGGGTGTGAGGTGTGCAAGTGTCTGGGGTGTGCCTGGGTGTCGGAGGTGTACCAGGTGGTGTCAGAGGTGCCTGGGGTGTCAGAGGTGTGCCTAGGGTGTCAGGGGTTTGCCAGGGGTGTCAGTGGTGTGCCTGGGGGTGTCAGAGGTGTACCTGGGGTGTCAGGGGTGTGCCTGGGGAGTGTCTGTGGGTGTGCCTGGGGAGTGTCAGAGGTGTGCCTGGGAGTGTCAGGGGTTGTGCAGGGAGTGTCAGTGGAGTGCCTGGGTGTCGGAGGTGTGCCTGTGTCGGATGTGTGCCTGGGAGTGTCAGGTGTGGCAGGGAGTGCTAGAGGTGTTCCTGGGTGTGAGGGAGAACAAGGGGAGTGTCAGAGGTGTACCAAGTGTCAAGGTGTACCTGGGACTATCAGGTGTGCAGGTATCAGGAGGTGTGCAAGTGTCAGAGGTGTGCCTGGGGTGTCATGGGTGTGTCTGGGAGTGTCAGGGTGTGCCTGGGGAGTGTCAGGGGATGTAACTGGGAGTGTCAGGGGTGTGGCTGGGGTGTCGGAGGTGTACTGGGGAGTGTCAGGGAGTGTGCCTGGGAGTGTCAGGGTTTGCCAGGGAGTGTCAGTGGAGTGCCTGGGCGTGTCAGAGTATGCCTGGGGAGTGTCAGGGTGTGCCTGGGATTGTCAGGGAGTGACCTGGGAGTGTCAGAGTGTTCCTGAGAGTGTCAGAAGTTGTCCTGGGTTTGTCAGAGGTGTACCTAAGTGTCAGATGTGTGCCTGGGTGTCAGAGGTACAGGAGTGTCAGAGGTGTGCCTGGAGTGTCTGGAAGTTGTGCAAGTGTCAAGGTGTGCCTGGGAGTGTCAGGGGTGTGCCTGAAGTGTCAGGGGTGTGCCTGGGTGTCTGGGGTGGCCTTGGAGGTGTCAGAGGTGCCTTGGAGAATCAGGGGTGTGCCTGGAATTATCAGGGGTGGCAGAGACGGAGGTGTGCCTGGGGTGCCAGAGGTGTGCCTGGGAGTGTCGGAGGTGTGGCTGGAAGTGTCTGGAGGTGTGCCTGGGGAGTGTCAGAGGTGTACGTGCCAATGTCAGAGGTGTGCCTGGGTGTCAGAGGTGTACCTGGGAATGTCAGAGGTGTGCCTGGGGGTGTCGGAGGTGTGCCTGGGGTGTCAGAGGTGTGCCAGGGATGTCAGTGGGTACCAGGGTGTCAGGAGGTTCCTGGGGTGTCAGGAGTGTGCCTGGGGTGTCAGAGGTGCCTGGGGTGACAGAGGTGTGCCTGGGAGTGGGGGCTGTGCCTGGGTGTCAGAGGTGTGCCTGGAGTGTCGGGTGTGCCTGGGAGTCAGAGTGTGCCTGAGGGGTGTCAGAGGTGTGCCTGGGGTGTCAGGGTTTACCAGGGAGTGTCAGTGGAGTACCTGGGGAGTGTCGGAGGTGTACCTGGGTGTATCATAGGTGTATCTGGGAGTGTTAGGGGTGTACCTGGGGAGTGTCAGGGGTGTAAATGGGAGTGTCAGGGGTGTAACTGGGAGTGTCGGAGGTGTGCCAGGAATGTCAGAGGTGTACCTGGGATTGTCAGAGGTGTGCCTGGGAGTTTCAGAGGTGTGCCTGGGAGTTTCAGAGGTGTTCCAGAGGTGTCAGAGGTGTTCTCAGAGTATCAGAGGTGTACCTGAGGTGGCAGTGGTGTACCTGGGATATCATAGGTGTATCTGGGAGTGTCGGTGTGCCTGGGGTGTCAGGGGTGTGAACTGGGGTGTGGAGGTGTGACTGGGGTGTCAGGGGTATACCTCTGAGTATCAGAGGTGTATCTGGGAGTGTTAGAGGTGTACCTGGGGGTATCAGAGGTGTATCTGGGAGTGTCAGGGGTGTGCCTGGGTGTCAGGGGTGTAACTGGGAGTGTCATGGGTGAAACTGAGTGTCAGAGGTGTAACTGGGAGCATCAGAGGTGTGCCTGGGAGTGTCAGTGGTGTTCTGAGTGTCAGAGGTGTACCTAGGAGTGTCAGATGTGCACATTGTCAGAGGTGCACCAGTGTCAGGAGGTACTGAGTGTGCAAGGGTTGCCTGGGGAGTGGGGGTGTGCCTCAGGTGTCAGAGGTGTGCCTGGGTGTCAGGAGTGTTCCTGGGGAGTTCACAGGTGTTCCTGAGAGTGTCGAGGTGTGCCTGGGGAGTGTGGGGGTGTGCCTGGGGTGTCAGTGGTGTGCCTGGGTGTCAGGGGGTGTGCCTGGGGTGCCAGGGTGTGCCTGGGAGTGTCAGAGGTGTGTGGGGTGTCAGATGTGTGCCTGGGGTGTGGGGTGTGCTTGGGGTGTCTGGGGTGTGCCTGGGTCAGGGAGGTGCGTGGGGTGTCAGCGGTGTGCCTGGGGTGTCTGGGGTGTGTGGGAGTGTCGGGTGGAGACTGGGGTGTCAGGGGTGTGACTGGGGCATCACAGGTGCCTGGGACTATCAGGTGTCTGGGGTGTATCGAGGAGGTGTGCCTGGGTGTCAGAGGTGTGTAGGTGTCATGGGTTATCTGAGGTGTCAGGTGTGCCTGGGAGTGTCAGGGTGTGACTGGAGGTGTCGGAGGTGAGACTGGGGAGTGTCAGAGGTGTGGCTGGGGCATCAGAGGTGTGCCAGGGAGTGTCAGTGGTGTGCCTGGGAGTGTCAGAGGTGTGCCTGGGAGTGTCAGGGGTGTACAGGTGTCAGTGGAGTGCCTGGGAGTGTCGGTGGGTGCCTGGGGTGTCAGAGGTGAACCTGGGAGTGTCAGGGTGTGCCTGGGAGTGTCTGGGGTGTGCCTGAGTGTCAGGGGTGTGCAAGTGTCAGGGATTTGCAGAGGAGTGTCAGTGGAGTGCCTGGGCTTGTCGGAGGTTTCCTGGAATTATCATGGGTGTATCTGGGAGTGTCAGGGGTGTGCCTGGGGAGTGTCAGGGGTGTGAAATGGGTGTCAGGGTGTGTCACAGAGTGTCAGGTGTGCCTGGTGTCAGGTATGCCTGGGAGTGTCAGGGTGTGCTGGGTTGTCAGAGGTGTGCCTGGGAGTTTCAGAGGTGTTCCTGGGAGTGTCAGAGGTGTGCCTGGGAGTATCAGAGGTGTGCCTGGGGTGTCTGTGGTGTGCCTGGGAATATCATAGGTGTGTCTGGGAGTGTCAGGGGTGTACTGGGAGTGTCAGGGTGTAACTGGGGTGTCGGAGGTGTGACTGGGGTGTCAGGGTACAAATTGTCAGAGGAGGTGTCTGGGAGTGTCAGAGGTGTACCTGGGATTGTCATGTACCTAGGTGTCAGATGTGTGCACTGGAGTGTCAGAGGTACTGGGAGTGTGAGAGGGTAACTGGGAGTGTCAGAGGCCTTGGGTGTCTGGGGTGCCTGGGGTGTCAGGAGGTGTGCCTCAGGTGTCAGAGGTGTGCCTGGGGTATGGGGTGTTCTGAGAGATTTCACATGTGTTCTGAGGAGTGTCAGGGTGTGCCTGGGGTATCAGAGGTGTGCCGGGTGTCAGTGGTGTGCCTGGGGTGTCGGGGTGTGCCTGGGAGTGTCAGGGTGTGCCTGGGGTGTCGGAGGTGTTCTGGGGTGTCAGAGGTGTGCCTGGGAGTGTCAGAGGTGTGGCTGGGGTGTCAGATGTGTGCCTGGGGTGTCTGGGGTGTGCTGGAGTGTCTGGGGTGTGCCTGGGAGTGTCAGAGGAGTACCTGGGGTGTCAGAGGTGTGCCTGGGGTGTCTGGGGTGTGCCTCAGAGTGTCAGAGGTGTTGCTTGGGAGTGTCAGAGGTGTGCCTGGGAATATCATAGGTGTCTGGGAGTTTCAGGGGTGTACCTTGGAGTGTCAGGGTGTAACTGGGGTGTCAGGAGGTGGCTGGGATTGTCAGGTGTGCCTGGGAGTATCGGAGGTGTGTCTGGGGTGTCAGAGGTGTGCCTGGGGTGTCAGGAGGTGTTCCTGAGGTGTCAGAGGTGTACCTGGGGTGTCAGATGTGTGCCTGGGGTGTCTGGGGTGTGTGGGTGTCAGAGGTGTGCCTGGGGTGTCTGCAGGGTGTGCCTGGGGTGTCAGAGGTGTGCCTGGGAGTGTCTGGGATGGCCTGGAAGTGTGTCAGAGGTGTGACTGGGGTGTCTGGGGTGTGCCTGGGGTGTCAGGAGGTGTGCCAGGGGTGTCAGTGGAGTGCTGTGAGTGTCAAATACCAGGGACTGTAACAGGGCCTGGGGTGACAGAGGTGTGCCTGGGGAGTGTGAGGAGGATGCCTGGGGTGTCTTGAGGGTGTGCCTGGGGTGTTGGGGTGTGCCTGGGGTGTCTGGAGGTGTGCCTGGGAGTATCAGAGGTGTGCCTGGGGTGTCTTGAGGTGTACCTGGGTGTTAGAGGTGTACTGGGGTGTCTGGGGGAGTGTCTGAAGTGTGCCTGGGAGTGTCAGAGATGTGCCTGGGGTATCAGAGGTGTGCCTGGGAGTGTCAGGGGTGTGCCTGGGAGTGTCAGGGGTGTAACTGGGAGGTCGGAGAGGTGTAATTGGGAGTGTCAGAGGTGTACCTGGGAGTGTCTGGGGTGTGCCTGGGAGTGTCAGAGGTGTGCCGGGAGTGTCTGGGGTGTACCTGGGGTGTCAGAGGTGTGCCTGGGTGTCTGGGGTGTGCCTGCAGTGTCAGAGGTGTAACTGGGGTGTCTGGGGTGTGCCTGGGAGTGTCAGGGGTGTACCAGGGGTGTCAGTGGGTACCTGGGAGTGTCAGGAATCCAGGGGACTGTAACAGGAGTGGGTGACAGAGGTGTGCCTGGGAGTGTGAGAGGTGTGCCTGGGGAGTGTCTTGAGGTGTGCCTGGGGTGTCAGAGGTGTACCTGGGGTGTCTGGAGGTGTGCCTGGGGTATCAGAGGTTGTCCTGGGAGTGTCTTGAGGTGACCTGGGGTGTTAGAGGTGTACCTGGGAATTTCTGAGGTGTACCTGGGGTGTCTGAGGTGTACCTGGGAGTGTCAGAGATGTGCTGGGAGTATCAGAGGGTGTACCTGGGAGTGTCAGGGGTGTACCTGGGGTGTCAGGGGTGGCTGGGAGGGTCGGGTGTGGTGGGGTGTGAGGTGTACACGGGGTGTCAGGAGGTTCCTGGGGTGTCAGGGGTGTGCCTGGGGTGTCAGGAAGTGTACTGGAAGTGTCGAGGTGTACCTGGGAATGTCAGGGGTGTACCTGGGGTGTCAGAGGTGTACCTGGGGTGTCTGGGGGTCTGCAGGGGTATCATAGGTGTATCTGGGAGTGTCAGGGGTGTACCGGGAGTGTCAGGGTGTAACTGGGAGTGTCAGGAATTTAAACTGGGAGTGTCAGGTGTACCTGGGAGTGTCAGAGGTGTACCTGGGGTATCACGGGTGTGCCTGGGAGTGTCAGTGGTGTACCTGGGGTGTCAGGAGGTGTGCCTGGGTGTCAGGGGTGTGCAGGGGTGTCAGTGGGTACCTGGGGAGTGTCGGTGGAGTACCTGGGGTGTCAGGTGATCCTGGGGGTGTCAGGGGTGTGCCTGGGGTGTCTGGGGTGTGCCTGGGGTGTCAGGGGTGGGGTGTCAGGGGTTTGCAGGGGTGTCAGTGGGTACCTGGGGTGTCGGAGGTGTACCTGGGGTATCATGGGTGTATCTGGGAGTGTCAGGGGTGTACCTGGGAGGTGTCAGGGGTGTAAATGGGAGTGTCAGGGGTGTAGCTGAGATGTCGGATGGCCTGGGAGTGTCAGAGGTGCTACCTGGGAGTATCAGAGTGTACCTGGGATTGTCAGAGGTGTGGCCTGGGAGTTTCAGAGGTGTTCTGAGGTGTCAGAGGTGTGCCTGGGGTATCAGAGGTGTACCTGGGGTGTCAGTGGTGTACCTGGGAGATGTCATGGGTGTCTGGGGAGTGTCAGGGGTGTGCCTGGGGTGTCAGGGGTGTGACTGGGGTGTCGGAGGTGTGACTGGGAGTGTCAGAGGGTATGCCTGGGGTATCAGAGGTGTATCTGGGAGTGTCAGAGGTGTGCCTGGGATTGTCAGAGGTGTACCTAGGAGTGTCAGATGTGTACCAGTGTCAGAGGTACTGGAGTGTCAGAGGTGGCCTGGAGTGTCAGGGGTGTACCTGGGAGTGTCAGGGTGTACCTCAGGTGTCAGAGGTGTGCCAGTGTCAGAGGTGTTCTAGGAATTTCAGATGTGTTCCTGAGGGTGTCAGAGGTGTGCCTGGGGAGTATCAGGGTGTACCTGGGGTGTCAGTGGTGTACCTGGGGTGTCAGAGGTGTGCCGGGAGTGTCAGAGGTGTACCTGGGGTGTCGGAGGTGTTCTGAGGTGTCAGGTGTGCCTGGGGTGTCAGAGGTGTGGCTGGGGTGTCAGATGTGTGCCTGGGGTGTCTGGGGTGTGCTTGGGGTGTCTGAGGGTGTGCCTGGGGTGTCAGAGGGAGTGCCTGGGAGTGTCAGAGGTGTACCTGGGAGTGGGTGTACCTCAGAGTGTCAGAGAGGTGTACTTGGGAGTGTCAGAGGTGGCCTGGGAATATCATAGGTGTATCTGGGAGTTTCAGGGGTGTACCTGGGAGTGTCAGGGTGTAACTGGGGTGTCAGGAGGTGTGACTGGGGTGTCAGAGGTATGCCTGGGAGTATCAGGAGGTGTCTGGGGGTGTCAGAGGGTGTACCTGGGAGTGTCGGAGGTGTTCTGAGGTGTCAGAGGTGTGCCGGGAGTGTCAGATGTGTGCCTGGGGTGTCTGGGGTGTGCCGGGTGTCAGAGGTGTGCCTGGGGTGGGGTGTGCCTGGGGTGTCAGAGGTGTGCCTGGGAGTGTCTGGGGTGTACCTGGGAGTGTCAGAGGTGTGGGAATGTCTGGGGTGTGCATGGGGAGCGTCAGAGGTGTGCAGGAGTGTCAGTGGGTACCTGGGAGTGTCAGAGAGAAATACCAGGGACTGTAACAGGAGTACCTGGGAGTGACGGTGTACCTGGGAGTGAGAGGTGTGCCTGGGAGTGTCTTGAGTGTACTGGGAGTGTCAGAGGTGTACCTGGGAGTGTCTGAGGTGTACCTGGGAGTATCAGGGTGTACCTGCAGGGTGTGTCTGGGGTGTGCCTGGGGTGTTGGGGTGTACCTGGGGTGTCTGAGGTGTGCCTGGGGTGTCTGAGGTGTACCTGGTGTCAGAGATGTGCCTGGGGTGTCAGGGGTGTGCCTGGGGTGTCAGGGGGTGTACTGGGGTGTCTGGGGTGTACCTGGGAGTGTCAGAGGTGTGCCTGGGAGTGTCTGGGGTGTACCTGGGGTGTCTGGGGTGTGCCTGGGGTGTCAGAGGTGTGCACAGGGTGTCAGGGGTGTACTGGGAGTGTCAGAGGTGTGCCAGGGAGTGTCAGTGGAGTACCTGGGAGTGTCAGAGAATACCAGGGACTGTAACAGGAGTACCTGGGAGTGTCAGAGGGTGTACCTAGGGTGTCGGAGGTGCCACTGGTGTCAGAGGTACCTGGGGTGTCAGAGGTGTACCTGGGAGTGTCGAAGTGTGCCTGGAAGTGTCAGAGGTGTACAGGAATGTCAGAGGAGTACCTGGGAGTGAAGACGTGTACCTGGGAGTGTCTGGGGTGTACCTGGGAGTATCATAGGTGTATCTGGGAGTGTCAGGGTGTACCTGGGAGTGTCAGGGAGGTGTAACTGGGAGTGTCAGGGGGTGTCACTGGGAGTGTCGGAGGGTGTACCTGGAGTGTCAGAGGTATGGAGTATCACAGGTGTGCCTGGGATTGTCAGAGGTGTACCTGGGGTGTCAGGTGTTCTGAGGTGTCAGAGGTGTACTGGGATTGTCAGAGGTGTACCTGGGAGTGTGTCAGAGTGTGTGCCTGGGGTGTCAGGGTACCTGTGAGGTGTCAGAGGTGTGCCTGGGGAGTGTCAGGAGTGTACCAGGGTGTCGGAGGTGTGCAGGTAGTGTCAGAGGGTACTGGGGTGTCAGAGGTGTACCTAGGGTGTCAGGGGTTTGCCGGGGTGTCAGTGGGTACCTGGGGTGTCAGGGGTGAACCTGGGGAGTGTCAGGGGTGTGCCTGGAGTGTCAGGGTGTGCCTGGGAGTGTCAGAATGTGCCATTGTCAGGGTTGTGCCAGGAGTGTCAGTGGAGTACCTGGGTGTGTCGGAGGTGTACCTGGGGTGTGGGATGTGTACCTGGGGTGTCAGAGGTGTGGCAGGGGTGCTGGGGTGTGCCTGGGGTGTGAGGTGAACAGGGGTGTCAGAGGGTGCCTGGGGTGTCAAGGGTGTACCTGGGACAATCGGAGGTTTACCTGGGAGTATCGGAGGTGTGCCTGGGAGTGTCAGAGGTGTGCCGGGGTATCATGGGTGTATCTGGGGTGTCAGGGGTGTACCTGGGAGTGTCAGGGATGTGGCACAGGAGTGTCAGGGGTGTCACTGGGAGTGTCGGAGGTGTGCCAGTGTGGTATACCTGGGGTATCAGAGGTGTACCTGGGATTGTCAGAGGTACCGAGTGTCAGAGGTGTTCTGAGAGTGTCAGAGTTGTCCTGGGATTGTCAGAGGTGTACCTGGGGTGTCAGATGTGTGCCTGGGGTGTCAGAGGGTACTGGGGTGTCAGGAGGTGTGCCTGGGGAATTATCAGAGGTGTACATGGGGTGTCAGAGGTGTGCTGGGAATGTGGAGGTGTGCCTGGGAGTGTCAGAGGTGTGCCTGGGGTGTCAGGTGTGGCTGGAGTGTCACAGGTGTGCCTGGGAGTGTCAGAGGTGTGCGTGCCAATGTCAGGAGGTGTACCTGGAGGTGTCAGAGGTGTGCCTGGGAATGTCAGGAGGTGTGCCTGGGAGTGTCGGAGGTGTACCTGGGAGTGTCAGAGGTGTGCCAGGAATGTCAGTGGGTACCTGGGAGTGTCAGAGGTTCCTGGAGTGTCAGAGGTGTACCTGGGGTGTCAGAGGTGCACCTGGGAGTGACAGAGGTGTACCTGGGGAGTGGGGCTGTGCCTGGGGTGTCAGAGGTGTACTGGGGTGTCGGAGGTGTGCCTGGGAGGAGTCAGAGGTGTGCCTGGGGTGTCAGAGGTGTACCTGGGGTGTCAGCGGTGTGCCTGGGGGTGTCTGAGGTGGTGTGTCTGGGAGTGTCTGAGGTGTGCCTGGTAGTGTGAGTGGTGTGCCTGGGGGGTGTCAGAGGTGTGCCATGTGGTGTGAGTGGTGTACCTGGGGTGTCAGAGGTGTACCTGGGAGTGTCAAGGAGTACCTGGGAGTGTCAGGGGTGTGCCTGGGAGTGTCAGAGTGTGCCTGGTAGTGTGAGTGGTGTACCTGGGGTGTCAGAGGGTGTGCCTGGTAGTGAGTGGTGTGCCTGGGAGTGTCAGAGGTGTGCCATGTGGTGTGGTGGTGTGCCTGGGGTGTCAGGGTGTGCCTGGGGTGTCACGGGTGTGCCTGGGGTGTCAGGGTGTGCCTGGGGTGTCTGGGGTGTCTGGGGTGTGCGGGTGTGTCTGGGGTGTCAGGGGAGTGCCAGGGGTGTAAGGGTGTACTCGGTGTCAGAGGTGTGCCAGTTAGTGTCAGAGGTGTACCAGTTGGTGTCAGAGGTGTGCACTGGGTGTCAGAGTGTACCAGGGGTGTCAGAGGAGTACGCTTGGGAGGTGTCAGGGGTTTCGAGAGTGTCAATGGAGTACCTGGGAGTGTCGGAGGTGTACCTGGGTGTATCATCGGTGTCTGGGGTGTCAGGGGTGTGCCTGGGAGTGTCAGGGGTGTAAATGGGAGTGTCAGGGGTGTACACTGGGGTGTCGGGTGTACCTGGGTGTCAGGAGGTATGCCTGGGAGTATCAGAGGTTTATGGGATTGTCAGAGGTGTACCTGGGAGTTTCAGGGTGTTCTGAGAGTGTCAGAGGTGTACCTGGGAGTATCAGAGGTGTGCCTGGGAGTGTCAGTGGTGTACCTGGGAATATCATAGGTGTCTGGGAGTGTCATGGGTGTGCCTGGGTGTCAGGGGTGTGGCTGGGGTGTCGGAGGTGTGACTGGAGTGTCAGAGTACCTGGGAGTATCAGAGGTGTATCTGGGAGTGTCAGAGGTCTGCCTGGGATTGTCAGAGGTGTGCCTAGGAGTGTCAGATGTGTGCCTGGGAGGGAGTACCTGGGAGTGTCAGAGGTGTGCCTGGGAGTGTCTGGGGTGTGCCTGGGAGTGTCAGAGGTGTGCCTCGGGTGTCAGAGGTGTACCTGGGGTGTCAGAGGTGTTCTGGAGATTTCACATGTGTTCTGAGGAGTGTCAGAGGTGTACCTGGGGTATCAGAGGTGTGCCTGGGGTGTCAGTGGTGTGCCTGGGGTGTCAGAGGTATGCCTGGGGTGTCAGGGTGTGCCTGGGAGTGTCGGAGGTGTTCCCGGGAGTGTCGGAGGTGTAACTGGGAGTGTCAGAGGTGGCTGGGAGTGTCAGATGTGTACCTGGAGTGTCTGGGGTGTACTTGGGAGTGTCTGAGGTGTGCCTGGGGTGTCAGAGGGAGTACCTGGGTGTCTGGGTGTGCCTCAGGAGTGTCAGTGTGGGGTGTCAGGGTGTGCCTGGGAATATCATGGGTGTATCTGGGGTTTCGGGGTGTACCTTGGGTGTCGGAGGTGTAACTGGGGTGTCGGAGGTGTGGGGTATCAGAGGTGTGTATTTGGGAGTGTCAGGGGTGTGCCTGGGGTGTGGAGGTGTTCCAGAGGTGTCAGAGGTGTGCCTGGGGTGTCAGATGTGTGCCTGGGAGGTGTCTGGGGTGTACTGGGGAGTGTCAGAGGTGTGCCTGGGGGTGTCTGGGGTGTACCTGGGAGTGTCAGAGGGTGGCCTGGGAGTGTCAGAGGGTGTGCCTGGGAGTGTCAGATGTGTGCCTGGGGAGTGTCTGGGGTGTACCTGGGAGTGTCAGAGTGTACCTGGTAGTGTGAGTGGTGTGCCTGGGGTGTCAGGAGGTGTACCATGTGGTGTGAGTGGTGTGCCT
This sequence comes from Homarus americanus, assembly GCF_018991925.1. Lineage (NCBI taxonomy): Eukaryota > Metazoa > Arthropoda > Malacostraca > Decapoda > Nephropidae > Homarus > Homarus americanus. The sequence continues at coordinate 33,575 of NW_024750846.1, forward strand.
GGGGTGTCAGGGGTGTGCCATGTGGTGTGAGTGGTGTGCCTGGGGTGTCAGGAGGTGTGCCTGGGGTGTCAGGGTGTGCCTGGGAGTGTCAGGAGGTGTGCATGGGGTGTCTGGGGTGTATCTGGGGTGTCTGGGGTGTATCTGGGGTGTCAGGAGGAGGGCCAGGGGAGTGTAAGAGGTGTGCCTCAGGTGTCAGAGGTGTACCAGTTAGTGTCAGAGGTGGCCCTGGGTGTCAGAGGTGTGCCAGGGGTGTCAGAGAATGCCTGGGAGTGTCAGCGGTGTACCTGGGAGTGTCGGATGTGTACCTGGGGTATCAGAGGTGTACCTGGGGAGTGTTAGAGGTGTGCCTGGGAGTGTCAGAAGTGTACCTGGGACTATCGGGTGTACCTGGGGTGTATCGGAGGTGTACCTGGGAGTGTCAGAGGTGTTCTGGGAGTATCAGAGGTGTATCTCTAAGGTGTCAGGGGTGTACCTGGGAGTGTCAGGGGGTGTAACTGGGGTGTCGGAGGTGAAACTGGGTGTCAGAGGTGTGACTGGGGCATCAGAGGGTGTGCCTGGGGTGTCAGTGGTGTACTGGGAGTGTCAGAGGTGGGAGTGTCAGGGGTGTACCTGGGAATATCATGGTGTATCTGGGAGTGTCAGGGGTTGTACCTGGGAGTGTCAGGGGTGTAACTGGGAGTGTCGGAGGTGTGGCTCAAGGGTGTCAGAGGTATACCTCTGAGGTATCAGAGGTGTGTCTGGGGAGTGTCAGAGGTGTACCTGGGATTGTCAGAGGTGTGCCTAGGAGTGTCAGATGTGTGCCTGGGGTGTCAGAGGGTACCTGGGAGTGTCAGGTGTGCCTGGGGTGTCTGGGGTGTGCCTGGGGTGTCAGGGGTGTACCTCAGGTGTCAGAGGTGTACCTGGGAGTGTCAGAGGTGTTCCTGAGAGTTTCAGGTGTTCCTGGAGTGTCAGTGGTGTGCCTGGGGTGTCAGAGGTGTGCCTGGGGTGTCAGAGGTGTCCTGGGAGTGTCGGAGGTGTTCTGAGGAGTGTCAGATGTGTACCTGGGGTGTCAGAGGTGGCTGGGGTGTCAGATGTGTGCCTGGGAGTGTCTGGGGTGTGCTTGGGGTGTCTGAGGTGTGCCTGGGGAGTGTCAGAGGTGTACGTGGGGGTGTCAGCGGTGTGCCTGGGGTGTCTGGGGTGTAACTGGGAGTGTCGGGTGGCTGGGGTGTCAGGTGTAACTGGGAGCATCAGAGGTGCCTGGGACTATCAGGAGGTGTGCCTGGTGTATCGGAGGTGTACCTGGGAGTGTCAGAGGTGTACCTGGGGAGTATCATAGGTATATCTGGGAGTGGGGTGTGCCTAGTGTCAGGGTGTGACTGGGGAGTGTCGGAGGTGAACTGGGAGTGTCGGAGGTGAGACTGGGAGTGTCAGAGGTGTGACTGGGGGCATCAGGTGTGCCTGGGGTGTCAGTGGTGTGCCTGGGGTGTCAGAGGTGTGCCTGGGGTGTCAGGGGTGTGCCGGAGTGTCAGTGGGTGCCTGGGGTGTCAGTGGGTGCCTGGGGTGTCAGAGGTGAACCTGGGAGTGTCAGGGGTGTGCTTGGGGTGTCTGGGGTGTGCCTGGGATGTCAGAGGTGTGCCTGGGGTGTCAGGTTTACAGAGTGAGTACCTGGGGTGTCGGGTGTGCTGGGGATCATGGGTGTGTCTGGGAATTGTCAGGGGTTGTAAATGGGAGTGTCACGGTGTGACTGGTGTCGGAGGTGTGCCTGGGAGTGTCAGAGGTATGCCTGGGAGTATCAGAGGTGTACCTGAGATTGTCAGAGGTGTGCCTGGGAGTTTCAGAGGTGTTCTGAGGTGTCAGAGGTGTGCCTGGGGTATCAGGGTGTGCCTGGGGTGTCAGTGGTGTGCCTGGGATATCATGGGTGTATCTGGGGTGTCAGGGGTGTGCCTGGGGTGTCAGGGGTGTGACTGGGGGTGTCGGAGGTGTGACTGGGGTGTCAGAGGGTACGCAGGAGTGTCAGAGTGTGTCTGGGAGTGTCGGAGATGTGCTGGGATTGTCAGAGGTGGCTAGGATGTCAGATGTGTACCTGGGGTGTCAGAGGGGTACCTGGAGTGTCAGAGGTGGCCTGGGAGTGTCTGGGGTGTACCTGGGAGTGTCAGAGGTGTGCCTCAGGTGTCAGAGGGTGGCTCAGGTGTCAGAGGTGTTCTTGAGAATTTCTGGGTGTTCCAAGAGGTGTCAGAGGTGTGCCTGGGTATCAGAGGTGTGCTGGGGTGTCAGTGGTGTGCCTGGGAGTGTCAGAGGTGTGCCGGTGTCAGAGGTGTGCCTGGGTGTCGGAGGTGTTCCTGAGGTGTCAGAGGTGTGCCTGGGGTGTCAGGGTGGCTGGGGAGTGTCAGATGTGCCTGGGGTGTCTGGGGGTGTGCCTGGGGTGTCAGGAGGGTGCCTGGGAGTGTCAGAGGTGTGCCTGGGAGTGTCAGGAGGTGCCTGGGGAGTGTCTGGGGTGTGCCTCACAGTGTCAGAGGTGGCCTGGAGTGTCAGAGTGTGCCTGGGAATATCATAGGTGTGTCTCGGAGTTTCAGGGGTGTACCTTGGGTGTCGGGGGTGTAACTGGGAGTGTCGAGTGTGACTGGGGTGTCAGAGGTATGCCTGGGGTATCAGAGGTGTATCTGGGAGTGTCAGAGGTGTGCCTGGGAGTGTCAGGAGGTGTTCCTGAGGTGTCAGAGGTGTACCTGTGGTGTCAGAGGTTTACCTGGGGTGTCAGATGTGTGCCTGGGGTGTCTGGGGTGTGCCTGGGGTGTCAGAGGTGTGCCTGGGGTGCCTGGGGTGTGCCTGGGGTGTCAGAGGTGTACCTGGGAGTGTCTGGGGTGTGCCTGGGGTGTCAGAGGTGTGCCTGGGGTATCAGGGGTATCTGGGAGTGTCAGTGAGGTGGCCTGGGAGTGTCAGGGGTGTGGCAAGAGTGTCAGAGGTGTAACAGGAGTGTCAGGGGTGTGACTGGGAGTGTCAGGGGTGTGGCTGGGGGTGTCAGGTGCTGGGGTGTCAGAGGTGTGCCTGGGGTGTCAGGAGGTGTGCCTGGGAGTGTCTGAGGGTGTACCAGGGTGTGGGGTGTGCCTGGGAGGTCAGAGGTGTGCCTGGGGTGTGCCTGGGGTGTCAGTGGTGTGCTTGGAGGTCAGGTGTGTGCCAGGATGTCAGAGGGCACCTGGAGTGTCGAGGTGCACTGGGGTGTCTGGGGTGCACCTGGGTGTGTCTGGTGTGCCTGGGGAGTGTCTGAGGGTGTGCCTGGGGGTGTCTGATGTGTACAAGTGTCAGAGGTGTGCCTGGGGTGTCAGAGGTGTGCCTGGGAGTGTCAGAGGTGTGCAGGAGTGTCAGAGGTGTGCCTGGGAGTGTCAGAGGTGTACCTGGGGTGTCAGGGGCGTGCCTGGGGGTGTCAGAGGTGTGCCTGGGGTGTGGGGTGTGCCTGGGAGTGGGGTGTGCCTGGAGGTGTCAGAGGTGTGCAGGTGTCAGGGGTGTGCCTGGGGTGTCAGGTATATCTGAGGTGTCAGAGGTGTGCCTGAGGAGTGTCAGAGGGTGTGCCTGGGGTGGCAGCGGTGCCTGGGAGCGTCAGAGATGTGCCTGGGGTGTCTGAGGTTAGCCTGGGGTGTCTGACGTGCCTGGGAGTGTCTGGGGTGTGCCTGAGTGTCAGTGGGTGCCTGGGAATGTCAAGAGGTGCTGGGGAGTATCGGAGGTGTACCTGGGAATGTCACAGGTGTGCATGGAGTGTCAGAGGTGTGCCTGGCAGTGTCGGGGTGTGCCGGGAGTGTCAGGGGTGTGCATGGGGAATGTCAGGGTGTGCCTGGGTGTCTGGGGTGTGCCTGGGAGGGGTCAGAGGAGTGCAGGATGTCAGGAGGTGTCTGGGGTGTCTGAAATGTGCCTGGGGTGTTAGAGGTGCAGGTGTCAGAGGTGTGTGCCTGGGGTGTGGGGTGTGCCGAGTGTCAGAGATGTGCACAGGTGTCTGGGGTGTGCCTGTGTCTGGGGTGTGCCTGGTGTGCAGGGGTGTGCCAGGGGTGTCAGTGGAGTGCCTGGGGTGTCAGAGAAATGCCAGGGACTGTAACATGAATGCCTGGGGTGACAGAGGTGTGCCTGGGGTGTGACAGGTGTGCACCAGGAATGTCTGAGGTGTGCCTGGGGTGTCAGAGATGTGCCTGGGAGTGTCAGGGGTGTGCCTGGGAGTGTCAGGGGTGTGACTGGTGGGGTCGGAGGTGTGCCAGGGGTGTCAGGGGTGTGCCAGGGAGTGTCAGTGAGTGCCTGGGGTGTCAGAGGTGGTGCAAGTGTGCAGGTGTGCCTGGGGAGTGTCTGGGGTGTGCCTGGGGGTGTCAAGGTGTGCCTGGGGTGTCAGGGGGGTACCAGGGAGTGTCAGTGGAGTGCTTGGGAGTGTCAGGTGTGCCTGGAGTGTCGGATGTGTGCACAAGTGTCAGGGGTGTGGCAGGGTGTTGGAGGTGTGCCTGGGAGTGTGAGAGGTGAACAAGGGGTGTCAGAGGAGTACCTGGGAGTGTCAGAGGTGTGCCTGGGACTATCGGAGGTGTGCTTGGAGTATCGGAGGTGTACCTGGGAGTGTCAGAGTGTACCTGGGTATCATAGGTGTATCTGGGAGTGTCAGGGGTGTACCTGGGAGTGTCAGGGGTGTGGCTAGGAGTGTCAGAGTGTAACAGAGTGTCAGAGGTATGCCTCTGAGTATCAGAGGTGTATCTGGGAGTGTCAGAGGTGTACCGGATTGTCAGAGGTGTGCCTAGGAGTGTCAGATGTTTGCCTAAGTGTGTCAGAGGTACCTGGGGTGTCAGAGGTGTGCCTGGGGTGTCTGGGGTGTGCCTGGAGTGTCAGGGGTGTGCCTGGGGTGTCAAGTGTGCTAGAGTGTCAGAGGTGGGAGTTTCACAGGTGTTCCTGAGGTGTCAGTGGTGTGCCTGGGGTGTCAGAGGTGTGCCTGGGGTGTGGGGTGTGCCGGTGTCGGAGGTGTTCCTGAGAGTGTCAGAGGTGTACCTGGGAGTGTCGAGGTGTGGCTGGGAGTGTCAGATGTGTGCCTGGGGTGTCTGGGGTGTGCCTGGGGTGTCTGAGGTGTGCCTGGGGAGTGTCAGAGAGTGCGTGGGGTGTCAGGTGTGCCTGGAGTGTCTGGGGTGTAACTGGGGTGTGGGAGGTGGGGAGCTGGGTGTCAGAGGTGTGCCTGGGGAGCATCAGAGGTGTACCTGGGACTGTCGGAGGTGTGCCTGGGGTGTATCGGAGGTGTGCCTGGGGGTGTCACAAGGTGCCTGGGGAGTATCATAGGTATGTCTGGGAGTGTCAGGGTGTGCCTAGGTGTCAGGGGGTGTAACTGGGAGTGTCAGGTGGGAAACTGGGAGTGTCAGGTTGAGAGCTGGGGTGTCAGGAGGTGTGACTGGGAGCATCAGAGGTGTGCTGCCTGGGAGTGTCAGTGGTGTGCCTGGGAGTGTCAGGGGGTGTGCCTGGGAGTGTCTTGGGTGTGCCAGGGGTGTCAGTGGGTGCCTGGGGTGTCAGGTGGGTGCCTGGGGAGTGTCAGGGGTGTGGCTGGGGTGTCAGGGGTGTGCCTGGGGTGTCAGGGGGTGTAACTGGGAGTGTCAGGGGGTGTGCACTGGGGAGTGTCAGGTGTGCCTGGGAGTGTCAGAGTGTGCCTGGGGAGTGTCAGGGGTGTGCCTGGGTGTCTGGGGTGTGCCTGGGGTGTATGGGGTGTGCCTGGAGTGTCAGAGAAGTGCCTGGAGTGTCAGAGGTATGCCTGGGAGTGTCAGAGGTGTGCCTGGGGTGACAGCAGTTGTGCCTGGGGTGTCAGTGGTGTGCTTGGGGGGTCAGGTATGTGCCAGGGTATCAGGGAGCACCTGGTGTGGGGTGCACCTGGGAGTGTCTGAAGTACCTGGGTGTGTCTGAGGTGTGCCTGGGAGTGTCTGAGGTGTGCCTGGTGTCTGAGTGTGTGCCTGGGGTGTCAGGGAGGTGTGCCAGTGTCAGGAGGTGTGCCTGGGGTGTCAGGATGTAAGTTGTCAGGGGTGGTTAGCTGGTGTCAGGGGTGTGCACCAGAGTGTCAGGGGCGTGCCTGGGGTGTCAGGTGTGCCCAGGTGTCAGAGGTGTGCCTGGGGTGTGTCAGGGTGTGTCTGGGAGTGTCAGGGGTGTGCCTGGGGTGTCAGGGGAGTGTGCCTGGGGTTGGCGGTGTGCCTGGGGGCGTCGAGATGTGCCTGGGGGTGTCTGGGGTTAACCTGGGGTGTCTGAGTGTGTGCCTGGGGAGTGTCAAAGTGTGCTGGGGTATCGGAGGTGTCTGCAAATGTCACAGGTGTGCATGGGAGTGTCAGAGGTGTGCCTGGCAGTGTCAGGGGTGTGCAGGGGTGTCAGGGATGTGTAGGATGTCAGGGGTGTGCAAGTGTCTGGGGTGTGCAGAGGTCAGAGGCTGCCTGGGATGTCAGAGGTGTGTCTGGGTGTCTGGAAGTGTGAGTGTTGGGGGTGTGCAGGGTGTCAGAGGTGTACCTGGGGTGTGAGAGGTGTGCCTGGGGTGTCAGAGATGTGCCTGGGGAGTGTGCTGGGGTGTGCCTGGGGTGTCTGGGGTGTGCCTGGGGTGTCTGGGGTGTACTAGTGGTGTCAGTGGGTGCCTGGGGTGTCAGAGAAATACCAGGGACTGTAACATGGAATGCCTGGGGTGACAGAGGTGTACGCAAGTGTGACAGGTGTGCACCAGATGTCTGGGGTGTGCCTGGGGTGTCAGAGATGTGCCTGGGAGTGTCAGGGGTTGTGCCTGGGGTGTCAGAGTGTGGCTGGTGGGGTCAGGTGTGCCAGGGGTGTCAGAGGTGTGCCAGGGTGTCAGTGGAGTGCCTGGGGAGTGTCAGAGGGTGTACCTGGGAGTGTCAGGGGTGTGCCGGAGTGTCTGAGGTGTGCCTGGGGTGTCAGAGGTGTGCCTGAGTGTGGGGGAGTGCCAGGGGAGTGTCAGTGGAGTGCCTGGGGTGTCAGGTGTGCACCTGGGGAGTGTCGGATGTGTACCTGGGGAGTGTCAGAGTGTGGCAGAGTGTTAGAGGTGTGCCACCAGGGGTGTGAGAGGTGACAAGGTGTCAGAGATTACTAAGTGTCAGAGGTGTACCTGGGAGTATCAGAGTGTACCTGGGGTATCAGGAGGTGTGCCTGGGGAGTGTGGAGGTGTGCCTGGGATTATCATAGGTGTGTCTTGAGTGTCAGGGTGTACCTGGGGTGTCAGGGGTGTGGCTGGGGAGTGTCAGCAGGAGTGTCAGGGGGTGCCTCTGAGGTATCAGAGGTGTATCTGGGGAGTGTCAGAGGTGTGCACCAGGATTGTCAGAGGTGTACTAGGAGTGTCAGATGTGTGCCTGGGGTGTCAGGAGGTACCTGGGAGTGTCAGAGGTGTGCCTGGGGTGTCTGGGGTGTGCCTGGGGTGTCAGGGGTGTGCCTCAGTGTCAGAGGTGTGCCTGGTGGTGTCAGAGGTGTTCCTGGGAGTTTCACAGGTGTTCCTGGGAGTGTCAGTGGTGTACCTGGGAGTGTCAGAGGTGTACCTGGGAGTGTCAGGAGGTGTGCCTGGGGTGTCTGGAGTGTTCCTGAGGTGTCAGAGGTGTACCTGGGAGTGTCAGAGGTGTGGCTGGGAGTGTCAGATGTGTGCCTGGGGAGTGTCTGGGGTGTGCTTGGGGTGTCAGAGGTGTGCCTGGGGTGTCAGAGGGTACGTGGTGTCAGCGGTGTGCCTGGGAGTGTCTGGGGTGTGACAGGAGTGTCGGGGTGAGACTGGGGATGTCAGAGGTGTAACTGGGACATCAGAGGTGTGCCTGGGACTATCGAGGTGTGCTTGGGGTGTATCGGAGGTGTACCTGGGAGTGTCAGAGGTGTGCCTGGGGTATCATGGTATATCTGGGAGTGTCAGGGGTGTGCCTGGGAGTGTCAGGGGTGTAACTGGGAGTGTCGGAGGTGAAACTGCGGGGTGTCGGAGGTGAAACTGGGGAGTGGGGAGGTGGCAACTGGGGCATCAGAGGTGTGCCGGGGTGTCAGTGGTGTGCCTGGGTGTCAGAGGTTGTGCCTGGGGTCAGGGGTGTGCAGGAGTGTCAGTGGGTGCGGTGTCGGTGGAGTGCCTGGGAGTGTCAGAGGTGAACCTGGGGTGTCAGGGTGTGCTTGGGGTCTGGGGTGTGCCTGGGGGTGTCAGAGGTGTGCCTGGGGAGTGTCAGGGGTTTGCCAGGGGTGTCAGTGGGTGCCTGGGGGTGTCGGAGTGTGCCTGGGATTATCATGGGTGTATCTGGGGAGTGTCAGGGGGTGTAAATGGAGTGTCACGGGTGTGGCTGGAGTGTGGGAGTGTGGGGTGTCAGAGGTATGCCTGGGGAGTATCAGAGGTGACCTAGTTGTCAGAGGTGTGCCTGGGAGTTTCAGAGGTGTTCCTGAGAGTGTCAGAGGTGTGCCTGGGGTATCAGGGTGTGCCAGTGTGAAGTGGTGTGCCTGGGATATCATGGGTGTATCTGGAGGTGTCAGGGTGCCTGGGGAGTGTCAGGGGGTGTGCCTGGGAGTGTCGGGGTGTGGCTGGGGTGTCGGGTGTAACTGGGAGTGTCAGAGGTATACCTGGGAGTATCAGAGGTGTATCTGGGAGTGTTCAGAGGTGTACCTGGGATTGTCAGAGGTGTGCCTAGGAGTGTCAGATGTGTGACCTGGGAGTGTCAGAGGGGTACCTAGAAGTGTCAGAGGTGTGCCTGGGGAGTGTCTGGGGTGTGCCTGGGAGTGTCAGAGGGTGTGCCTCAGGGTGTCAGAGGTGACCTGGGAGTGTCAGAGGTGTTCTTGAGAATTTCACAGGTGTTCCTGAGAGTGTCAGGAGTGTACCTGGGAGTATCAGAGGTGTGCCTGGGTGTCAGTGGTGTGCCTGGAGTGTCAGAGGTGTACCTGGGAGTGTCAGGAGGTGTGCCTGGGGTGTCGGAGGTGTTCCTGAGATGTCAGAGGTGTGCCTGGGGTGTCAGAGGTGTGGCTGGGAGTGTCAGATGTGTGCCTGGGGTGTCTGGGGTGGCCGTGTCAGAGGTGTACCTGGGGTGTCAGAGGTGCGCCTGAGTGTCAGAGGTGTGCCTGGGAGTGTCTGGGGTGTGCCTCAGAGTGTCAGAGGTGTGCTTGGGTGTCAGAGGTGTGCCTGGGAATATCATGGGTGTATCTGGGAGTTTCAGGGGTGTACCTTGGAGTGTCAGGGTGTGGCTGGGGTGTGGGAGGTGTAACTGGGGAGTGTCAGAGGTATGCCTGGGAGTATCAGAGGTGTATCTGGGAGTGTCAGAGGTGTGCCTTGGGATGTCAGGGTGTTCCTGAGATGTCAGAGGTGTGCCTGTGAGTGTCAGAGGTTTACCTGGGAGTGTCAGATGTGTGCCTGGGAGTGTCTGGGGTGTACCTGGGGTGTCAGAGGTGTGCCTGGGAGTGCCTGGGGTGTGCCTGGGAGTGTCAGAGGTGTGCCTGGGAGTGTCTGGGGTGTGCCTGGGGGTGTCTCAGGGGTGTGCCTGGGGTATCAGGTGTGTCTGGGGTGTCAGTGGTGTGCCTGGTGTCAGGAGTTGTGGCTGGGGTGTCAGGGGTGTGGCTGGGGTGTGAGGGGTGTAACTGGGAGTGTCAGAGGTGTAACTGGGAGTGTCAGGGTGTAACTGGGGAGTGTCTGAGGTGTACCAGGGGTGTATGAGGTGTGCCTGGAGTGTCGAGGTGCCAGGGAGTGTCAGGAGAGGTGTGCCTGGAGTGGGGTGTGCCTGGGGTGACAGCAGTGTCCTGAGGTGTCAGTGTGGTGTGGGAGAGTCAGGTATGTGCCAGGAATGTCAGAGGAGCACCTGAGAGTGTCAGGGTGCACCTGGGGGTGTCTGAAGTGCACCTGGGTGTGTCTGGAGGTGTGCCTGGGAGTGTCTGAGGTGTGCCTGGGAGTGTCTGGATGTGTGCCTGGGAGTGTCAGAGGTGTGCCTGGTGTCAGAGGTGTGCCTGGGAGTGTCAGAGGTGTACCTGGGAGGTCAGGAGGTGGCACTGGGAGTGTCAGGAGGTGTGCCTGGGAGTGTCAGGGGCGTGCCTGGGGAGTGTCAGGAGGTGTACCTGGGAGTGTCAGAGGCAGTGCCTGGGAGTGTCAGAGGTGTGCCTGGAAGTGTCAGGAGGTGCCTGGAAGTGTCAGTGCACTGGGGCGTCAGAGGTATATCTGAGAGTGTCAGAGGTGTACCTGAGAGTGCTGTGAGTGTGCCTGGGGTGGCAGCGGTGTGCCTGGGGTCAGGAGATGTGCCTGGGAGTGTTTGAGGTTGCCTGGGAGGTCTGGACGTGTACCTGGGAGTGTCTGGGGTGTACCTGAGAAGGTGTGTGAGTACCTGGGAATGTCAAGTGTGCTGGGAGTATCGGAGGTGTGCCTGGGAATGTCAGGTGTGCATGGGAGTTGTCAGAGGTGCCTGGCAATGTCAGGGGTGTGCCTGGGAGTGTCAGGGTGTACATGGGGAATGTCAGGGTGTACCTGGGAGTGTCTGAGGTGTCCTGGGGTCAGAGGAGTACCTGGGGAATGTCAGAGGTATCTGGGAGTGTCTGGAATGTACCTGGGAGTGTTAGGAGGTGTGCCTGGGAGTGTCAGAGGTGGCCTGGGAGTGGCAGGAGGCCTGAGAGTGTCAGAGATGTACCTGGGGTGTGCTGAGGTGTGCCTGGGAGTGTCTGGGGTGCCTGGGAGTGTCTGAGGTGCCAGGGAGTGCTGGGTGAGTACCTGGGAGTGCAGAGAAACACCAGGACTGTAACATGAATGCCTGGGAGTGACAGAGGTGTGCCTGGGAGGTGACAGGTGTGCCTGGGAATGTCTAGGTGTGCCTGGGGGTGTCAGAGATGTACCTGGGGTGTCAGGTACCTGGGAGTGTCAGAGGTGTAACTGGTAGGTCGGAGGTGTACCAGGGAGGCCAGGGTGTACCAGGGGTGTCAGTGGAGTACCTGGAGTGTCAGAGGTGAACCTGGGAGTGTCACGGTGTACCTGGGAGGCCTGAGGTGTGCCTGGGAGTGCCGGGTGCCTGGGAGGTCAGAGTACCAGGGAGTGTCAGTGAGTACCTGGGAGTGTCGGAGGTGTGCCTGAGTGTCGGATGTGCCTGGGGTGTCAGGAGGTGTAGCAGGAGGCAGGGGTGTGCCTGGGAGTGTGAGAGGTGAAGCGAGGTTGGGGAGAGTACCTGGGAGTGTCAGGAGGTGTGCTCTGGGACTATCGGAGGTGTACCTGGAGACGGGAGGTGTAACTGGGAGTGTCAGAGGTGTACCTGAGTATGGCAGGTGTGTTCTGGGAGTGTCAGGTGTACCTGGGATGTCAGGGTGTAACTGGGAGTGTCGGAGGTGTGACTGGAGTATCAGAGGCATACCTCTGAGTATCAGAGGTGTATCTGGGAGTGTCAGAGGTGTACCTGGGATTGTCAGGTGTACCTAGGAGTGTCAGATGTGTACCTGGGAGTGTCAGAGTGTACCTAGTGTCAGAGGTGTACCTGGAGTGTCTGGGGTGTACCTGAAGTCAGGTGTACCGGAGTGTCAGAGGTGTACCTGGAGTGTCAGAGGTGTCCTTGAGAGTTTCACAGGCAGCCTTGGAGAGTGCTGGGTGGTGTGTACCTGGGAGGCCAGAGGTGTACCGGGAGTGTCAGAGGTGGGAGTAGAGGCTGGAGGTCAGAGTGTCTGGGGTGTACTTGAGTGTCTGAGGTGTACCTGGGAGTGTCAGAGGAGCACGGGAGTGTCACGGTGTACCTAGTGTCTGGGTGTAACTGGAGTGTCGGAGGTGAAACTGGGAGTGTCAGAGGTGTAACTGGGAGCACTGAGGCACCTGGGACTACGAGGTGTACCTGGGGTGTATCGGGAGGTACCTGGGAGGTCACAGGTGTACCTGAGCATCATAGTATATCTGGGAGTGTCAGGGGTGTACCTGGGAGTGTGAGGTGTAACTGGGGTGTGAGGAAACTGGGAGTGTCGGAGCTAAACTGGGAGCCAGAGGTGTAACTGGGAGCATCAGGAGTGTACTGGGAGTGCAGTGGTGTGCCTGGGAGGTTGTGAGGTGTACCTGGGAGGTTTTGGGTGTACCAGGAGTGTCAGTGAGTACCTGGGAAGTGTTGTGTGAGTACCTGGGAGCAAGTCAGGGGTGTAACTGAGTGCCAGGGGTGTAGCGAGTGTTGGGGTGTAACTGGGAGTGTCAGGGGTGTAACTGGGAGTGTCAGGGTGTAACTGGAGTGTCAGGAGGTGTACCTGGGAGTGTCAGAGGTACCTGGGAGTGTCTGAGGTACCAGGGAGTGTATGAGGTGTACCTGGAAGTGTCAGAGAAATACCTGGGAGTGTCAGAGGTATGCCTGGAGAGTCAGAGGTGTACCTGGGAGTGACAGCAGTGTACCTGGGAGTGTTGGTGGTACTTGGGAGAGCCAGGTATGTACCAGGGAATGTCAGAGGAGCACCTGAGGTGTCAGAGGTGCACCTGGGAGGTCTGAAGTGCACCTGGGTGTGTCTGAGGTGTACCTGGGAGTGTCTGAGGTGTACCTGGGGAGTGTCTGATGTGTACCTGGGAGTGTCAGAGGTGTACCTGGGAGTGTCAGAGGTACCTGGGAGCGTCAGAGGTGTACCTGGGAGTGTCAGAGGTGTACCTGGGAGTGTCAGAGGTGTACCTGAGTGTCAGGGGCACCTGGGAGTGTCAGAGGTGTACCTGGGAGGTCAGAGGTGTACCTGGGAGGTCAGAGGATATCTGAGAGCATCAGAGGGGTGTACCTGAGAGTGTCAGAGGTGTACCTGGGAGTGGCAGCGGTGTACCTGGAGCGTCAGAGATGTACCTGGGAGTGTCTGAGGTTAACCTGGGAGTGTCTGACGTGTACCTGGGAGTGTCAAAAGTGTACTGGGGAGTATCGGAGGTGTACCTGAAATGTCACAGGTGTGCATGGGGAGTGTCAGAGGTGTACCTGGCAATGTCAGGGGTGTACCTGGGAGTGTCAGGGATGTACATGGAATGTCAGGTGTACCTGGGAGTGTCTGAGGTGTACCTGGAGGTCAGAGGAGTACCTGGGAATGTCAGAGGTGTATCTGGGAGTGTCTGAATGTACCTGGAGTGTTAGAGGTGGCACCTGGGAGTGCCAGAGGTGTACCTGGGAGTGGCAGAGGGCACTGAGAGTGTCAGATGTACCTGGGAGTGTCTGAGGTGTACCTGGGAGTGTCTGAGGTGTGCACCTGGGAGTGTCTGAGGTGTACTAGTGAGTGTCAGTGAGTACCTGGGAGTGTCAGAGAAATACCAGGACTGTAACATGAATACCTGGGAGTGACAGAGGTGTACCTGGGAGGTGACACAGGTGTACCTGGGAATGTCTGAGGTGTACCTGGGAGGTCAGAGATGTACCTGGAGTGTCAGGGTGTACCTGGGAGTGTCAGGGGTGTAACTGTAGGGCCGGAGGTACCAGGGAGTGTCAGGGGTGTACCAGGGAGTGTCAGGAGTCCTGGGAGTGTCAGAGGTGAACCTGGGAGTGTCAGTGTACTGGGAGTGTCTGAGGTGGGCCTGGGAGGTCAAAGGTGTACCTGGGAGTTAGGGCAGCCAGGAGGTCAGGTGAGTACCTGGGAGCGCCGGAGGTGTACCTGGGAGTGTCGGATGTGTACCTGGGAGGTCAGAGGTGTAGCAGGAGCAAGGAGGTGTACCTGGGAGTGTGAGAGGTGAACAAGGAGTGTCAGAGGAGTACCTGGGAGTGTCAGAGGTGTACCTGGGACTATCGGAGGTGTACCTTGGAGGACTGGAGGTGTACCTGGGAGCCAGAGGTACCTGGGAGTATCATAGGTGTATCTGGGAGGTCAGGTGTACCTGGTGTCAGGGGTGTGAACTGGGAGTGTCGGAGTAACTGGGAGTGTCAGAGGATACCTGAGTATCAGAGGTGTATCTGGGAGTGCTGGGAGGTGTACCTGGGATTGTCAGAGAGTACCTAGGGAGTGTCAGATGTGTGTACCTGGGAGCTCAGAGAGTACCTGGGAGGCCAGGGAGGTGTACCTGGGAGGTCTGGGTACCTGAGGTTAGGTGTACCTCGGAGTGTCAGAGGTGTACCTGAGTGTCAGAGGTGTTCCTGAGAGTTTCACAGGTGTTCCTGAGAGTGTCAGTGGTGGACCTGGGAGTGTCAGGAGGTGACCTGGGAGGGTCAGGAGGTGCACCTGGGAGTGTTGGAGGTGTTCCTGAGAGTGTCAGGAGGTACCTGGGAGTGTCAGGAGGTAGCTGGGAGTGTCAGATGTGTACCTGGGAGTGTCTGGGTGTACGGGAGTGTCTGAGGTGTACCTGGGAGTGTCAGAGGAGCACGTGGGAGTGTCATGGTGTACCTGGGAGTGTCGGGGTGTAACTGGGAGTAAGCCGGAGGTGAACTGGGAGGACAGAGGTGTAACTGGGAGCATCAGAGGTGTACCTGGGACTATCGGAGGTGTACTTGGGGTGTATCGGAGGTGTACCTGGGAGTGTCAGAGGTGGTACCTGGGAGTATCACAGGCATATCTGGGAGTGTCAGGGGTGTACCTGGGAGGTCAGGGGTGTAACTGGGAGTGTCGGAGGTGAAACTGGGAGTGTCGGAGGTGAACTGGGGTGTCAGAGGTGTAACTGGGAGCATCAGAGGTGTACCTGGGAGTGCTGGGTGGTGTACCTGGGAGGCCAGAGGTGTACCTGGGAGGTCAGGTGTACCAGGAGTGCTGGGGGAGTACCTGGGAGGCTGGGGTGGAGTACCTGGGAGTGTCAGAGGTGAACCTGGGAGGTCGGGGTGTAATGGGAGTGTCTGAGGTGTACCTGGGAGGCCGGGAGGTGTACCTGGGAGGTCAGGGGTTTACCAGGGAGTGTCAGTGGAGTACCTGGGAGTGTCGGGTACCTGGAGCATCATGGTGTATCTGGGAGTGTCAGGGTGTAAATGGGAGTGTCACGGGTGTAACTGGGAGGCCGGAGGTTACCTGGGAGTGTCAGGAGGTACGGGAGTATCAGAGGTGTACCTGAGATTGTCAGAGGTGTACCTGGGAGTTTCAGAGGTGTTCCTGAGAGTGTCAGAGGTGTACCTGGGAGCATCAGAGGTGTACTGGGAGCAAGTGGTACCTGGGAATATCACAGGTGTATCTGGGAGGTCAGGGGTGTACCTGGGAGGTCAGGAACGGGAGGTCGGGGGTGTAACTGGGAGTGCGGAGGTGTAACTGGGAGTGTCAGAGGCATACCTGGGAGTATCAGAGGTATTCGGGAGTGTCAGAGGTAACTGGACTGTCAGAGGTACCTAGGAGCCAGATGTACCTGGGAGGCCAGGAGGAGTACCTGGGAGTGTCAGAGGTGTACCTGGGAGGCCTGGGGTGTACCTGGGAGTGTCAGAGGTACCGGAGTGTCAGAGGTGTACCTGGGAGTGTCAGAGGTGTTCTTGAGAATTTCACAGGTGTTCCTGAGAGTGTCAGAGGTGTACCTGGGAGTATCAGAGGTACCTGGGAGTGTCAGTGGTGTACCTGAGGTCAGAGGTGTACCTGGGAGGTCAGAGGTGTACCTGGGAGTGTCGGAGGTGTTCCCTGAGAGTGTCAGAGGTGTACCTGGGAGTGTCAGAGGTGTAGCTGGGAGTGTCAGATGTGTACCTGGGAGTGTCTGGGGTGTACTGGGAGGTCTGAGGTGCACCTGGGAGGTCAGAGGAGTACCTGGGAGGTCAGAGGTGTACCTGGTGTCTGGGTGTACCTCAGTGTCAGAGGTGTACTTGGGAGGCCGAGGTGTACCTGGAACATCACAGGTGTATCTGGGAGTTTCAGGGTGTACCTGAGTGTCAGGTGTAACTGGGAGGCCGGAGGTGTAACTGGGAGTGTCAGAGGCATACCTGGGAGCATCAGAGGTGTATCTGGGAGGTCAGAGGTGGCACCTGGGAGTGTCGGAGGTGTTCCTGAGAGTGTCAGAGGTGTACCTAGGAGGCTGGGAGGTTTACCTGGAGGTCAGATGTGTACCTGGGAGTGTCTGGGTGTACCTGGGAGTGCAGAGGTACCTGGAGTGCCTGGGTGTACCTGGGAGGCCAGAGGTGTACCTGGGAGGTCTGGGGTGTACCTGGGAGTGTCTGAGGTGTACCTGGGAGCATCAGAGGTGATCTGGGAGGCTGTGGTGTACCTGGGAGCGTCAGGGGTGTAACTGGGAGGCCAGGGGTGTAACTGGGAGGCTGGGGTGTAACTGGGGAGCCAGAGGTGTACCTGGGAGTGTCAGGAGGTGTACCTGGGAGTGTCTGAGGTGTACCTGGGAGTGTATGAGGTACCTGGAAGTGTCAGAGAAATACCTGGGAGGCTGGGAGGTGTACCTGGGAGAGTCGAGGTGTACCTGGGAGTGACAGCAGTGTACCTGGGAGTGTCAGTGGTGTACTGGGAGAGTCAGGTATGTACCAGGAATGTCAGAGGAGCACCTGAGAGTGTCAGAGGTGCACCTGGGAGTGTTCAAGTGCACCTGGGTGTGTCCTGAGGTGTACCTGGGAGTGTCTGAGGTGTACCTGGGAGTGTCCTGATGGGCCTGGGAGTGTCAGAGGTACCTGGGAGTGTCAGAGGTGCAACTGGGAGTGTCAGAGGTGTACCTGGGAGTGTCAGAGGTGTACCTGGGAGTGTCAGAGGTGTACCTGGGAGCAGGGGTGCCTGGGAGCAGCCAGAGGTGTACGGGAGGTCAGAGGTGTACCTGGAGTGTCAGAGGTGTACCTGGAAGTGTCAGAGGTGTACTGGAAGTGTCAGAGGTGTACTGGGAGTGTTAGGAGGCATATCTGAGAGTGTCAGAGGTGTACCTGAGATGCCAGAGGTGTACCTGGGAGTGGCAGGTACCTGGGAGCGTCAGAGATGTGCCTGGGAGTGTCTGAGGTGTACCTGGGAGTGTCTGACGTGTACCTGGGAGTGTCTGAGGTGTACCTGAGAGTGTCAGTGAGCACCTGGGAATGTCAAAAGGTACTGGGAGTATCGGAGGTGTACCTGGGAATGTCACAGGTGTACATGGAGGTCAGAGGTGTACCTGGCAATGTCAGGTGTACCCGGGAGGCCAGGGGTGTACATGGGAATGTCAGGGGTGTCCTGGGAGTGTCTGAGGTACCTGGGAGGTCAGAGGAGTACCTGGGAATGTCAGGAGGTATCTGGGAGTGTCTGAAATGTACCTGGGAGTGTTAGAGGTGTACCTGGGAGGTCAGAGGTGTACCTGGGAGTGGCAGAGGTGTACCTGGAGAGTGTCAGGAGATGTACCTGGGAGTGTCTGAGGTGTACCTGGAGTGTCTGAGGTGTACCTGGGAGTGTTCTGAGGTGTACCAGGGAGTGTCAGTGGAGTACCTGGGAGTGCAGAGAAATACCAGGACTGTAACATGAATACCTGGGAGGACAGGAGGTGTACTCTGGGAGTGTGACAGGTGTACCTGGGAATGTCTGAGGTGTACCTGGGAGTGTCAGGTGTACCTGGGAGTTCAGGGTGTGAACTGGTAGGGTCGGAGGTGTACCAGGGAGGTCAGGGGTGTACCAGGAGGCTGGGGTGAGCACCTGGGAGGTCAGGAGGTGAACCTGGGAGGTCAGGGGTGTACCTGGGAGTGTCTGAGGTGTACCTGGGAGTGTCAAAGGTGTACCTGGGAGTGTCAGGGGAGTACAGGGAGGCTGGGTGAGTACGGGAGGCCGGAGGTGTACCTGGGAGGTTGGATGTACCTGGGAGGCCAGAGGTAGCAGGGAGTAGGAGGTGTACCTGGGAGTGTGAGAGGTGAACAAGGGAGTGTCAGAGGAGGCCTGGAGGCTGGGAGGTGTACTTGGGACTATCGGAGGTGTACTTTGGAGTATCGGAGGTGTACCTGGGAGGCCAGAGGTGTACCTGGGAGATCATAGGTGTATCTGGAGTGTCAGGGTACCTGGGAGGCCAGGTGTAACTGGGAGGCCAGGGGTGTAACTGGGAGTGTCGGAGGTGTACCTGGGAGGTCAGAGGTATACCTGGGAGTATCAGAGGTGTACCTGGGATTGTCAGAGGTGTACCTGGGTGTTGGGAGGTGTTCTTGAGAGTGTCAGAGGTGTACCTGGGATTGTCAGAGGTGTACCTAGGAGGTCAGATGTACCTGGGAGTGTCAGAGGAGTACCTGGGAGGCCAGAGGTGTACCTGGGAGTGTCTGGGGTGTACCTGGGAGTGTCAGAGGTGTACCTGGGAGGTCAGGGGTGTACCTGGAGTGTTGGGGTGTACCTGGGAGGTTCTGAGGTGTACCTGGAGGTGTCAGAGAGTACCTGGGAATGTCAGAGGTATGTGGGAGTGTCTGAAATGTACGGGAGGCTGGGGAGGTTTACCTGAGTGTGGCCAGAGGTGTACCTGGGAGTGGCAGAGGTACCTGGGAGTGTCAGAGATGTGCCTGGGAGTTCGAGGTGTACCTGGGAGTGTCTGAGGTTTACCTGGGAGTGTCTTAGGTGTACCTGGGAGTGTCTTAGGTGTACCTGGGAGTGTTTGAGGTGTACCTGGGAGGCAGAGGTGTACCTGGGAGTATCAGAGGTGTACCAGGGAGGTCAGTGGACTACCTGGGAGGTCTGAGGTGTACCTGGGAGGTCGAGGTGTACCTGGGAGTGTCTGAGGTGTACCTGGGAGTGTCAGTGAGTACCTGGGAGTGTCAAATGTGTACCTGGGAGCACGGAGGTGTGCCTGGGAATATTGGAGGTGTGAGTGCCAGAGGTACCTGGGAGGCCGGAGGTGTAACTGGAAGTGTCACAGGTACCTGGGAGGTCGAGGTACCTGCCAACAGAGGTGTACCTGAGGTGTTGGGAGGTGTACCTGGGAATGTCAGAGGTGTACCTGGAGGTCGGAGGTGTACCTGGGAGTGTCAAAGGTGTACCAGGGAATGTCAGTGAGCACTGGGAGGCTGAGGAGTTCCTGGGAGGTCAGGAGGTGTACCTGGAGGCCGAGGTGTACCTGAGTGACAGAGGTGTACCTGGGAGAGTCAGAGGTGTACCTGGGAGTGTCAGAGGTGTACCTGGGAGGGGTCAGCGGTGTACCTGGGAGTGTCTGAGGTACCTGGGAGTGTCGGATGTACCTGGGAGTGTCAGGGGTGTAGCAGGAGTGTTAGGAGGTGTACCAGTTAGTGTCAGAGGTGTACCTGTAGTGTCAGGAGTACCTGGGAGGTCAGAGGTGTACCTGGTAGTGTGAGGGTACGGGAGTGTCAGAGGTGTACCTGGTAGTGTGAGTGGTGTACCTGGGAGTGTCAGAGGTGTACCAGGTAGTGTGAGTGGTGTACCTGGGAGTGCAGAGGTGTACCTGGGAGTGTCACGGGTGTACCTGGGAGTGTCAGAGGTGTACCTGGGAGTGTCTGAGGTGTATCTGGAGTGTCTGAGGTGTATCTGGGAGTGTCACAAGAGAAACCAGGGAGTGTAAGAGGTGTACCTGGGAGTGTCAGAGGTACCAGGGAGGTCAGAGGAGCACGTGGGAGGTCGGGGCGGTGTACCTGGGAGTGTCGGATGTGACCTGGGAGGTGTCAGAGGTGTTCCTAGAGTGTCAGAGGTGTCCTGGGATTGTCAGAGGTACCTAGGAGTGTCAGATGTGTACCTGGGAGTGTCTGGGGTGTACCTGGGAGGTCAGGAGGTACCTGGGAGGTCAGGGGTGTACCTGGGAGGTCAGGGGTGTACCTGGGAGTGTCTGAGGTGTACCTGGAGGCAGAGGAGTACCTGGGAAAGTCAGAGGTGTATCTGGAGTGTCTGAAATGTACCTGGGAGGCCAGAGGTTTACCTGGGGTGTCAGAGGTGTACCTGGGAGTGGCAGAGGTGTAGCATCACGTAACCGGAACCAGGCCACACTGA
>NW_024750847.1:0-14319 GCF_018991925.1 Homarus americanus
GTTAGGTTAATACTCTGTTACCTTAAGTGCTTTTGTTGTTACTGGTTCGTTACTTTTATATTTCTCTGTAACTATCATGGTGCTCGTGTTAATTTTAGAGAGTGTGTTAGTTTTATGTTATTGATGTGCTACTTTAGCGCTACTTTTGCTACTTTTGCGTTACATTGTACTACGTTTTATTAATTTTGTTATTGCACTGCCATTGTGTTGCATTCTATTTCGTTATTAGTTTACGCGTAATGTTGTTGCCGTTATCGTTCGTAATAATGTTAATATACTGTAGCTGATATCGCTATTTTATGTGCTTCAACTACTAGGGTTTTGAAGTACCCTAAACAGTACCGCTCAATGTTATTACGGTACACGAAAGAAAACCCAGGGACCTTCAGAGTGTTTTTCAGAATCTACAATGTTGTTTCTGTGTTTTCTTACGCCCAAGGTCTCAACTCATCGTTCTCTAAATTTTTTTTATAAATTTCTTAAAGCATTATTTAAAAACTATATATGTAAGATAAATATTCTTTTGTTGTTAAATAATGTACTCGTGTTCAGTCTTAGATTTTTGCAGTTTTCCAAGTCAGATTTGTTCACGCTAGACAAAAGATTTTAAAGTTAAAGTAAGCTTTAATAAGTTATTTTTTTTTACCATTTTATAAATATTAACAGATAAGGTCTTAAACATTTTATTTTTTACATTAAACTTTAGGTAAACATTATAAACATTATTCGATCTCAACACATATTTTTCCTCTATTTTTTTTGTTGAAGTGCTGTGTTTCTTTTTATATAGCTAAGGTCTTTCAAACACTCAATATTAGGTCATTTTTAACGCTAATTTTAACATTTCTTTTACAAATTAGGAAATATTATAATCTCTTTATTTTAATGTATTTTGGTGTTTTAACAACTGACATTAGAATCATTAATAACTAAGCAAATTCTTCCATATAAGATAATTGCCTAATATCTGAAAATACATCCCTAAACCCCTTGTGTACCGTGGTCTAACCCCTTGTGTACCGTGATCTAACCCCTTGTGTACCGTGATCTAACCCCTTGTGTACCGTGGTCTAACCCCTTGTGTACCGTGGTCTAACCCCCTGTGTACCGTGATCTAACCCCTTGTGTACCGTGGTCTAACCCCCTGTGTACCGTGGTCTAACCTCAGTACCGTGGTCTAAACCCTCAGTACCGTGGTTCAACCTCAGGTACTGTGATTCAACTCCCTTGTGTACCGTGGTCTAACCCCTTGTGTACCGTGGTCTAACCCCTTGTGTACCGTGATCTAACCCCTTGTGTACCGTGGTCTAACCCCTTGTGTACCGTGGTCTAACCCCTTGTGTACCGTGGTCTAACCCCTTGTTTACCGTGATCTAACCCCTTGTGTACCGTGATCTAACCCCTTGTGTACCGTGGTCTAACCCCTTGTGTACCGTGGTCTAACCCCTTGTGTACCATGATCTAACCCCTTGTGTACCGTGGTCTAACCCCCTGTGTACCCTGGTTTAATTCACGGTACGCAAGGTAATTAATAATAGTAAGATTAAAGGTAAAATATAGGTATTACAGATAAGTATAAAATAACTCCTAAAGTATTACAGGAACAGCAGTGGCCATCAAGATATCCGCTGGTCGAGACAGAAATTCGTAATTTCCTTTTTTGGTTTTATTTTGACTATTTTTATTTTTGCTGCTGCTGCTATTATTATTATTATTATTATTATTATTATTATTATTATTATTATTATTATTATCATTATTATTATTATTATTATTATTATCATTATACACACACACACACATCATCACCACACATCACCAACTCATGCTAGAAGGTAAAATGGATATAAAGTTTTTGCTGCCGTGTGACTTACTGTTTTTTTACTATTAATCTGATGCTGTTATCGTTATGGGTGTAAATATTATAATGTATTGCAGAGTTTTAACATTATAAGATCATTGAAACACCTTCACTACGGGACGTCGCTTTTGATATTTGATTTTTCATAATGCCAAGCGATTTTATTCAGCACAGAGTGTTTTGATGACTTGGTTGTGGGTGAGTGAGTGATGTTTGGTTGTTACTGTAGTTGTGTTGCGATGTTTGGAGGTGTTGTAGGGGAGTGTTGCTGTGTTGTAATTGCTCTTCACTACATGAATATTAATAAATAATGAATGATATTATGGTCCTTTGATGTGTGTGTGTGTGAATTAGAATTATGAAGTAGAACCTTTTTATAAGAGTGTGATTGTCGTTTGTCGTATATAAATTATAATGGTTGTTACATTGATACTACGAAAGGATTATTTTCTTAACACACACAGATTCCTTTAGTCTAAATGAGAAAGATAAGACTTAGCCATTTTTTTGTATATTTTTTTGTACACCTGAAAATATAACAAATTACTGAGAAACACAAAGTTCACAATAAAATCACATTAAAAACATATTGCTCATTTGATTAGGGACTAAAATCGTAAATCGAGATAAATGAAACAAATTGATGAATCACATTGAAAATTTATGAAACTTAAAGGGCGAAGTGTTCTTATGGATGTTCACCTAACAAACACAATGCGAGTTACCTGTTCAGCGATAAACAAGCAAACACACACGCACACGCACACACACACACACACACCACAAACACACACACACACACACACACACACACACACACACACACACACAAACACACACCACACACACACACACACACACACACACACACACACACACACACACACACACACACACACACACACACACACACACACACACACACACACACACACACACACACACACACACACACACACACACACACACAAAACACACACACACACACACACACACACACACACACACACACACAGCCACACACACACACACACACAAACACACACTCACACGCACACACACACACACACACCACAAAAAAACTTTGCAAAATAGTTCAACATTTCGTGACTGTGGTCTTAAGGTCAGGGTCAGGTTAGAGGCTACAACCACTCACTACTAACCTGACCAATTGACGGAGCCAACATTCACTCGAGAACCAGACGGGATAACTTAACCAATATTCATCACTTTTGTATTATAGAATTGATGTGTCTGTTCCTCATATACCGTCATCACATTCGAGCATTGGGATGTAATAAACACAAATGGCCTAACCTAACCTAACCTAACCTGCCACTAAAACCAGATTTTCTATTACATAACGCTAAGACAGTGGTTCTCAACCTTGTTTGCCCCATGCACCCCTTTCACCATATGTCAGAATGTCATTCCCCCCCCTCCTTTCCAAGATTGTTTGCCTCAATAAGTGCATTCCAAATAATATGCATATAATACTGAAAATCCTTTATTTTTTCCATATTAGTACATATACATTTACAATTTTACATGGATTATTTTTATAGTGGAGTTTTACAAATTAAATGCAAATTGAAAATGTTGATGGATTTATAAAACTTGAATAAAAGTAAAATAGTTTTTTTTATTTATAATGAATTACTTAACAGACCAAACTGAAGCATAATGCAATAAACAAAAAGTTCAATAGAATACCAGGATATTGTAAATTTGTAATTAAATTTATTCAGATGAAGATTACAGTCAATGAGAAACCTGTGATTGTTTTTTCTTCGCCAATTCTGGGATACGCGGAGGAGTGCTTGAAAGGGCACAACGCAGGTCATTTTCTACCTCTAATCTAATACGTTGCTTCGTTTTAATTTGCAACAGAGTTGAAAAGCCTGACTCACAAAGATATGTCGACACAAACGGAAGCAATGCACGGATAGCTCTTTCTGCCACTTTTGGGTAGGAATCGCACATCAAGGGCCAAAATTCTGTGATTGATTTCTCATCGAACATATATCTCTTGCTCCCGAATCAGTTCCCCCCCCCCGAAAACCTGAATTCCCACCTGGTTGAGAACCCCTGGTTTAACCAATCAGAGGTTACGTTACTAGCGCGTAAGAAGCTAAGCCCCTCCCCAATGTGTACTCGCGCACTGTATAATATATATACAGTATATATATATACACATACAGTGCATCATAGAGTCAGTGTTAGTGGACCTCTGTTGGGTAATGCTAATAAGAGAAGGCGGTCGTTACTTCAGCATTTAACACAAGGTTAGTATTCTAAACGATGTGTGTGTGTCACATATACCACGTAAAATTGGGATAATCAACGATTGAGATTTAAAAAGTTAACGCTTTTCCCAAATTTATATATATATATATATATATATATATATATATATATATATATATATATATATATATATATATATATATATATATATATATATATATATATATATATATATATATATATATATGGAGTGTATAAAAAGACCCTGCATTACTTCAACAGACCAGAGTAAAAATTTAACTCTTTTTAATAAGTAAAAGTATCCCGTAAAATGTAACAATGACGATACAAAAAAGTTTGAGCGTGTGTTGCTAGTTAAAGAATTACTGAAGTTAGTCAACGGTGAGTGACTTTGCCGTGTTGGCCAATATCAAAACTGCACTGTTTTGGCTGAGGAAACAAACAGCTAAATATTTATAACAGCCAAATGCTGCGCCCTTGTTATAGAGAGAAAAAAATGAGAAAAAATAATAGGCAAACCCTCCCCCCCCCAAAAAAAAAAATAAAATACATATACATTCCCTTCCCGCTGTTACAGACCTACGGATGATTGGCTTCGATGGGAGCGTCTGGCACCAACATCAACACAACGTTTCGCAGCAGCAGCACAATTATATCCCACTCACCACACCATGAGTCAGCTGCACTCGAGTGAGGTGTCATATCATGTAGATAATAGTGACCTTTGACCGTCTGAATCTTTAAACCACAAGTAGGAAGATAGTAACTCTTTTCTCACTCGGATTCTAACACAAACAGACTTACTTATTATGAGACTTTGTTTAGTGGTGTATTATGTGGTAACATTTTTGCACCGTGGGAAAAAGTGCATTGTAGGATTTCCTCCAGGGATAAATTGTACACTGGAATTTTTGTACGATGTGATCTTGCCCCCCTTGTCCTGTATTCACTCGATGTTGTTATTAGTTTTCTGTTATTATCTTGTACAAAACACAGGATACAACTAGAGGCCAGCTGTTGCAGGTCTGGCCTCACATCCTGCTGTCGGACATGTTAAAACTTACAACCGAGATAAGAACATTTAAGGTCGGGTAATACACAAAACACACCGTATACGTTAACACAACAAGAATAGAATAATAAGAGAGAGAGAGAGAGAGATGGTAGGGGAGTAGGGGGGGGGGAGGGAGTAGAGCGTGGACTGGTCCTAACATAAACTCACTCTAGCGTAATGTCCGAAATTTGTACTGTTATTGTAGTCGGGAGCAGCAGAACACGTCTCTACCAGACACTTTGTCCAATACGGGGGCTCCTGTGAAACCCCAGAATGTATATGTTATTACAGGATCGTCAGGCCATAACCCTACATCGCCTGGCGTCGGAAATGGGCCCCTGGAGAACTACAAGCCCTGCGTCTCCTGTTAAGTGATTTCCACATTTTGCTTATTGGTATAGGTCGTCAGGCGATTGACGTGGGAAGAGGTAAGTATTGAAGATTTTCGGTCATTGTACGTAGAGGTGTGGGTGTTGTTGTCTGCTAGTGGATGTAGGTGGGTCCAGGTAATGGATACAGGTGACGAGGGTAATGGGAAGAGGTTGGGATTGTAATGGGTGCAGGTAAGAGTTATCAGTTGAGTTGGTGGTGCAGGTGGGGGAGGGTAATGGGTGGGAGTTATCAGGTGGGTTGGTGGTGGTGAGTGCAGATGACGAGGGCAGCAACAGCAGGCCATGTATATCAACTAAGTCAGGTGGGGGCGAGCTAATTAATACTACCTGAGCGAGCTTGACGGCCCGACTAGTCCCAGGTAACCCAGCTGGCTCCTCCAGTCTCATTACTCCCACTCCAGCAGGGGGCGACAGGGGGTCTTCCTGCAGAAGGAAGAGGAGGAGGAGGAGGAGGAAGAGGGGATGTAGACCAGCGAGGAGGAAGGGACGGTTAATGATCAAGAGGAAGATAAGCATAGTAAGGAGAAGAAGAACACTACCAAGAAGGAAGGTATGGATGGTGAGGCAATGAAAGATAGGGATAGGAGGAGGGGAGGAGGAAGAAAAGGAGGAAGAGGAGGAGGAAGAGGAGGAAGAGATGGATATATGTGTATGGCTCTGTTCTTCGACTTGTGGCACGTGAGGATAAAAGCCACACGTTAATAAAGTAGAATTAACATAACAGAAACACATTAGATATAGAGAAAGAAAACGAATGAGCAGAAGAAAATGAAAATAAAAGAAGAATATAAAAGTAGGAAGTAGCATTAGAAAAATAAATAAATTGTCAAAGATATAACAAAGAAACCCGAATTGAGTGAACTAACCAAAAGAAAACACACAATTGAAAAAAAATAAATAAAAAGGAGATAAAGAATACAAAGGGAGAGAGAAATTAAGAAAAACGTTTGGACAAATAAAAATAAAGGGTAGACTAAGGAAAACGTGGAAAAATGGTCAAGTCAATAAAGGTGAACAAACAATTTCACACAGAAGAGAAAATAAAAAAAGAGAAAAACAATAAATTGAATAGTTGATGTTAGACTTGGCAGAGCAGGGAGAGGCAGAGAGGTGTGTGTGTGTGTGTGTGTGTGTGTGTGTGTGTGTGTGTGTGTGTTTTGTGTGTGTGTGTGTGTGTGTGTGTGTGTGTGTGTGTGTGTGTGTGTGTGTGTGTGTGTGTGGGTGTGTGTGTGTGTGTGCGTGTGTGTGTGTGTGTGTGTGTGTGTGTGTGTGTGTGTGTGTGTGTGTGTGATCATAAGTATTTAACCGCACTATTATGATTTTTTCTCTTCACATTTCTAACTTTATCC
The DNA here is from genome assembly GCF_018991925.1 of Homarus americanus. NCBI lineage: Eukaryota > Metazoa > Arthropoda > Malacostraca > Decapoda > Nephropidae > Homarus > Homarus americanus. The sequence continues at coordinate 6,925 of NW_024750847.1, forward strand.
TCTTACATATACCCAATTCCTCTATGGTGCCTAAATATTCTAATTAAATGTTTGACGATTAATATCAGTAGTTTTGCTTCTATGAAAATTAATGAAAGAGTTGCGTCCGATTTCAAAATGTTTATGCTCTCCAATATCAGCCGAGTCTATGTAATTGCGTTTTTTTCCTCCATCTAATATATCATGTCCAATCCATTACCTATGAACCAATGAGAGACTGAAATGTAACTTTATACCTGTAGTTATCTTGAGTTATTCAATACATGATGATGTGTAGGAGATCAGGGGTACAGAAAAGGTTTTGCCATTAGACTGTGTTTCATTCAATCTTTCTTGGAGGTAGGTTTCGCTCACTGCATACTTTACAGTGGTAGAACCTTTCCTAGTTTGGTGAATCTGGTGTTATTTAATAGAAACTAGGAGAGTCCTATCATCCTCTTTATCTCTGGAGTAATTAGTCGCAGGAACTTCTCAAAATCAAATTAATTCATTATTTCACCACAACCTTATGATCAGATCCTCTTAAGGTTCACGGGATACCAACACATCTGAATTGCTCTAATGAGTGAATTATCTATCGAGGTACGATAAGTTTTTACAGTATTTTAGAAGTAATGTTCAACCAACGAAGATACAAAATTGACTTCGAAGATGGTGATGATAATTAAAGGCGTTAGTATTTGTAAATCTGCCCAGACAACGTTGGGATCATCTACTGTAGTTATAACCGACGCTCATTACTAGAATATCGATTAACAAAACAATATACTTGACTGATATCCAAGTATAATCAATCCAAATACAATTATGTAATGTCTACCAATAACTCTTACCTCTATTTTCATTTTATTTTATATCTCCTAACTCAATAACTCAATATTTCATTAAACACTAACACAACTTGACGCTTGGCGGAATATATAAAAAAATATCCTGACGACAACATGCAGTACCTAAAGTTACATCCAAATCCATGCCTTTTTTTTCGAACTATTTTATTCACAAGAGGCCTCTGACGAACACACACACAAGGGCGGGAGGAGGGACGAGTAATACAGTGTTCCCATACCCCTCACAAGAGACAACAAGAAACAATTTTCTTAAACCAATTTCAAGTCAGGAGCCACAAATTCAAATATCCCCAAAGAAACTATTAACCCATAACATTATACTCGTACAGGTACCCAGCCATTAGGTGTCACAACACACAAAATGGCAAAATGTCATTTATACATAATTTTCAGATTTGCTTTAAAATAAATATAAAAGTGTGATCGTATATTCACCTAATCCACTAAATTTCGATTAAAGCCAGGAGGAGGATAGTCGTGCCACATAAATTGTGCTGCATTGTATCCTCACGGGGAACACTGCAGTTGACGCTGTACAGCACAGTACAGTATCCACTCGGGGGCTTTTAAAAGAGTCAACTTACATGACAAAGAACAATTTTCTGTATACATGTGAACCAATATGTTGATGATATAACACCGATAATAACTCAACAAATTCCAGGTAAACACTGCCTGTAAACCAACATTCTCACATTAAGTGAACACAAAAACAAAACTAATAATGTTTTACATTTTAGGTGGACTGTTCCTGCCTGTGTGTTTGGAAACCAGTTTTTCTCCCGTCAAATCATTGTAGTTATGCTCCATCTCTTGGCTGATTCATCCCACCTGGTAAACTGTCTTGTATCAATAGATTTTGCCAGCCTACTGTACAATGCCGATATTCAGTGAATATTATTCACTAACAACTTTTTCATTTTCAAAACACAATCAGTAAAGTATTATAAAACACAGTAAAGGTTTAATCGGTGTGGACACTGTGAACTCGTGAACGGCCCTTTATTACTCAGATAATTGAAGCCACTAATTAGTAAGAAAAACAAAAATCCCAGTTACCGCTAAGGCGCTCAGCAAATTCATAATTATTGAATACGAAGGTTAGGCGACCTATATTCTCGAATACTCTGTAAACTTAAAATGGATAAACCTTAAACTTAAATTTATTCTACTACCAGAGCTATTGAAAGCTAAAGTGTGTCCTATAGGCCCGGCCCTTTAGGAGCAGTGTGAATAAAGCCTCCGTTAAACAAGGTTGGTACGGTGTTACACTCGACCGCCTTCACTTACCCAACTGTAAATTTCAGTTTTCATTTAAAGTTTAAGGCTGGGGTTGCATTGGGTGTAAACCAACGCCTTTAGAAGAGTTTGCGAGCGTTATATTCACTAAGTCGTCCCTTCCTATAGCGGAGTTTATGCGCCTTGGTAACTCTAAACGGACAAAGGGAAAATATACGGATAAGTTTACATGGAACTTTACAATTTAAGTAAAAACAAGAAACTTAATTTATTGCTAGATACTAGTCCCTCTCCGTAAGATGTCCAACCAAGGTTAACTATATTCTGTCGTCCCAACGCTATTCTTCTGATGCTTAACATTTGAGCTCACAGCAATGATCTAGTGCAGAATTTAAGATACAACACGACAAGTAAATCCCTAAGCTGCTTTAATATCTTACGACCGATGTTATGTGTCGTTTCATATCCATAATCGTCAGTATACATGTAACTTACGGACTCAGCTCATCCGTTACAAACATATGTAATCTTCAATCCTCAATTACCCCGAAGTGCGTTACTTTCCATGTAATGATCTCCCAAGAATCACGACAATTACAAAACGTTCATAAATAAACTGTAACGTGAAGCTCCTTGGTCATCATGAAGCAGTGTCATGTGTTGAGTAGAGTTATGCTTTGGGGTGATGCAGGTCAATAACACGATTGCACGGAAACACTTCTCTCTCTGTCAATATAATTACGAACCTCAGTTCATTTATGACAATGTAGGAATGGGAAAGTTTCTCCTGCAGGGACAAAAATTATACCAGGGGAGTGGAAGCTATATGCATGATAATTATATGTATCAGTAACTAGAAATTGGAACTGCACGATAAACTAACCTGAGTCAAAGTTATAAGTTCTGTAATCATGATAAACTAACCTGAGTCAAAGTTAAAAGTTCTGTAATCATGATAAACTAACCTGAGTCAAAGTTATAAGTTCTGTAATCATGATAAACTAACCTGAGTCAAAGTTATAAGTTCTGTAATCATGATAAACTAACCTGAGTCAAAGTTATAAGTTCTGTAATCATGATAAACTAACCTGAGTCAAAGTTATAAGTTGTGTATTCATGATAAACTAACCTGAGTCAAAGTTATAAGTTCTGTAATCATGATAAACTAACCTGAGTCAAAGTTATAAGTTCTGTAATCATGATAAACTAACCTGAGTCAAAGTTATAAGATAAACTAACTGTCAAAGTATAATCATGATAAACTAACCTGAGTTAAAGTTATAAGTTCTGTAATCATGATAAACTAACCTGAGTCAAAGTTATAAGTTCTGTAACATTAAACTAACCTGAGTCAAAGTTATAAGTTCTGTAATCATGATAAACTAACCTGAGTCAAAGTTATAAGTTCTGTAATCATGATAAACTAACCTGAGTCAAAGTTATAAGTTCTGTAATCATGATAAACTAACCTGAGTCAAAGTTATAAGTTCTGTAATCATGATAAACTAACCTGAGTCAAAGTTATAAGCTCTGTAATCATGATAAACTAACCTGAGTCAAAGTTATAAGTTCTCTAATCATGATAAACTAACCTGAGTCAAAGTTATAAGTTCTCTAATCATGATAAACTAACCTGAGTCAAAGTTATAAGTTCTGTAATCATGATAAACTAACCTGAGTCAAAGTTATAAGTTCTGTAATCATGATAAACTAACCTGAGTCAAAGTTATAAGTTCTGTAATCATGATAAACTAACCTGAGTCAAAGTTATAAGTTCTGTAATCATGATAAACTAACCTGAGTCAAATTTATAAGTTCTGTAATCAATGATAAACTAACCTGAGTCAAAGTTACCAGGTTCTGTAATCATGATAAACTAACCTAATTAAATTATAGTTCTGTAATCATGATAAACTAACCTGAGTCAAAGTTATAAAGTTCTTAGCAATCATGATAAACTAACCTGAGTCAAGTTATAGTTCTATGTCATGATAAACTAACCTGAGTCAAAGTTATAAGTTCTGTAATCATGATAAACTGGCCTGGAGTCAAAGTTATAAGTTCTGTAATCATGATAAATAACCTGAGTCAAAATTACTAGTTACATGATGCTGATAAACTAACCTGAGTCAAATTTATAAGTTCTGTAATCATGATAAACTAACCTGAGTCAAAGTTATAAGTTCTGTAATCATGATAAACTAACCTGAGTCAAAGTTATAAGTTCTGTAATCATGATAAACTAACCTGAGTCAAAGTTATAAGTTCTGTAATCATGATAAACTAACCTGAGTCAAAGTTATAAGTTCTGTAATCATGATAAACTAACCTGAGTCAAAGTTATAAGTTCTGAAATCATGATAAACTAACCTGAGTCAAAGTTATAAGTTCTGTAATCATGATAAACTAACCTGAGTCAAAGTTATAAGTTCTGTAATCATGATAAACTAACCTGAGTCAAAGTTATAAGTTCTGTAATCATGATAAACTAACCTGAGTCAAAGTTATAAGTTCTGTAATCATGATAAACTAACCTGAGTCAAATTTATAAGTTCTGTAATCATGATAAACTAACCTGAGTCAAAGTTATAAGTTCTGTAATCATGATAAACTAACCTGAGTCAAAGTTATAAGTTCTGTAATCATGATAAACTAACCTGAGTCAAAGTTATAAGTTCTGTAATCATGATAAACTAACCTGAGTCAAAGTTATAAGTTCTGTAATCATGATAAACTAACCTGAGTCAAAGTTATAAGTTCTGTAATCATGATAAACTAACCTAGTCAGAAGTTATAAGTTCTTATGTCATGATAATAAACCCTTACTGAGTCAAAGTTATAAGTTCTGTAATCATGATAAACTAACCTGAGTCAAAGTTATAAGTTCTGTAATCATGATAAACTAACCTGAGTTAAGTTATAAGTTCTGTAATGCTGATAAAACTAACCTGGAGTCAAAGTTATAAAGTTCTGTAATCATGATAAGCTAACCTGGAGTCAAAGTTATAAGTTCTGTAATCATGATAAGAAAGCTAACCTGGAGTCAAAGGATTTATAAGTTCTTAGCAATCATGATAAATAATAACCTGAGTCAAGAGGATTATAAGTTCTGTAATCATGATAAACTAACCTGAGTCAAAAGTTATAAGTTCTGTATCATGATAAACCAACCTGAGTCAAGATTTACCAAGTTCTGTGTCTTGATATAAACCCATACCTAGTCAAAGTTATATGAATTACTGTAATCATGATAAAACAACCTGAGTCAAAGTTATAAGTTCTGTAATCATGATAAACTAATCTGAGTCAAAGTTATAAGTTCTGTAATCATGATAAACTAACATGAGTCAAAGTTATAAGTTCTTTAATCATGATAAACTAACCTGAGTCAAAGTTAAAAGTTCTGTAATCATGATAAACTAACCTGAGTCAAAGTTATAAGTTCTGTAATCATGATAAACTAATCTGAGTCAAAGTTATAAGTTCTGTAATCATGATAAACTAACCTGAGTCAAAGTTATAAGTTCTGTAATCATGATAAACTAACTTGAGTCAAAGTTATAAGTTCTGTAATCATGATAAACTAACCGAGTCAAAGTTATAAGTTCTGTAATCATGATCAACTAACCTGAGTCAAAGTTATAAGTTCTGTAATCATGATCAACTAACGCCTGAGTCAAAGTTATAAAGTTCTGAAATCGTGCTTCAACACCTGAGTCAAGTTATAAGTTCTGTAATCATGATAAACTAACCCAGAGTCAGAAATTTATAAGTTCTGTAATCATGATGTTTAACCTGAGTCAAGTTATAAGTTCTGTAATCATGATGAAACTAACCTAAGTCAAATATATAGTTCTGTAATCATGATAAACTAACCTGAGTCAAAGTTATAGGTTCTGTGAAATGTGATAAGCTAACCTGAGTCAAAGTTATAAGTTCTTGTGTCATGATAAACTAACCTGAGTCAAAGTTATAAGTTCTTAGTAATCATGATAAACTAACCTGAGTCAAAGTTATAAGTTCTGTAATCATGATAAACTAACCTGAGTCAAAGTTATAAGTTCTGAAATCATGATAAACTAACCTGAGTCAAAGTTATAAGTTCTGTAATCATGATAAACTAACCTGAGTCAAAGTTATAAGTTCTGTAATCATGATAAACTAACCTGAGTCAAAGTTATAAGTTCTGTAATCATGATAAACTAACCTGAGTCAAAGTTATAAGTTCCGTAATCATGATAAACTAACCTGAGTCAAAGTTATAAGTTCTGTAATCATGATAAACTAACCTGAGTCAAAGTTATAAGTTCTGTAATCATGATATTAAACTAACCTGAGTCAAGTTATAAGTTCTGTAATCATGATAAACCCCAACCTGAGTCAAAGTTATGAGATTCTGTAATCATGATACTTGCTTGGTATTTCAAAGTTTATAGGATTTACATAATCATGATAAGCTAACCTGAGTCAAAGTTATAAGTTCTGTAATCATGATAAACTAACCTGAGTCAAAGTTATATAAGTTCTCATAATCATGATAAACCCAACACAGAGTCAAGTTATAAGTTCTGTAATCATGATAAACTTAACCTGAGTCAAAGTTATAAGTTCTTAGCAATCATGATAAATAACACAGGTCAAAAGTTATAAGTTCTGTAATCATGATAGTAAACTAACCTGGAGTCAAGATATAAGTTCTGTAATCGTCTCAATAACCTGAGTCAAAGTTATAAGTTCTGTAATCATGATAAACTAACCTGAGTCAAAGTTATAAGTTCTGTAATCATGATAAACTAACCTGAGTCAAAGTTATAAGTTCTGTAATCATGATAAACTAACCTGAGTCAAAGTTATAAGTTCTGTAATCATGATAAACTAACCTGAGTCAAAGTTATAAGTTCTGTAATCATGATAAACTAACCGGAGTCAAAGTTATAAGTTCTGTAATCATGATCAACTAACCTGAGTCAAAGTTATAAGTTCTGTAATCATGATCAACTAACCTGAGTCAAAGTTATAAGTTCTGTAATCATGATAAACTAACCTGAGTCAAAGTTATAAGTTCTGTAATCATGATAAACTAACCTGAGTCAAAGTTATAAGTTCTGTAATCATGATAAACTAACCTGGGTCAAAGTTATAAGTTCTGTAATCAGGATAAACTAACCTGAGTCCAAGTTATAAGTTCTGTAATCATGATAAACTAACTTGAGTCAAAGTTATAAGTTCTGTAATCATGATAAACAAACCTGACTCAAAGTTATAAGTTCTGTAATCATGATAAACTAACCTGAGTCAAAGTTAT